>NC_026006.2:68769400-68927766 GCF_000442705.2 Elaeis guineensis | reverse complement strand
AAAGCTCTCCAGCTCGGTCCAGGATCGATCGCATTGTTTTTCCTCCAAAATCTTGCAACAATAGATACAAATAAGATATTGAAAATACATATATAGCCATAAATAAGTGAGATGGTCAAATTTTTTGACCATAAAATCAAAATATTATTTAAATAGATGATAAATTAAGTTAACGGCATTTTGATATAATTATATTTTTTTTAAAATTATAAATATTATATAGAATTAAATGAGATTATACATAAAATTGATATCCGAATACGGATTGGATGGTTGTCTACGTATATTTGTATCTATTTTTTTTAACAAATATGAACTCAAGAGTTCAAACTTTTAAAACACTCCCGGCAAACATCTTGGTGATCAATTAATTTATAATGTCATATATGCATGAGGTTGGGTTGATCAACAGGACGGAGATGAGACACAACAATCGCTTTATGGACAATGGTTTATGAGAAATGATTGAATTGGTCCGTTGTGTTGATGATACTTTAATCCAACGCCCGGATCCATCCAGGTTGATCAGAGAGGATGACGAAGGTGGGGTGCGATGATTTTGCGACTCCTCGACGCCCAACACCATTCGAGCAGATAGGAATAATTCTTTCTGTTACAGAAATCGAGCTATCCAAGGGCAGCCAACGGTTCATTTATGGCGAAAGCCATCCCCATCCATACCGGCAGTCTTTTATGGAGGTCTGGACACCAATAGGAAGGGCCAAAACGTCAAAGTCAAACATCCATCTCAGAAGCTTCCGAGCGGGATGGCCATCCATCCACATCACTCAAGACATTGGAGCGGAGCGGACAATATGGACATCGCCATCCGCAACCTCTCTTGTTTCAACGGGTGGAACGGACTGCGTGTGGATAAGAACGATTAATAAACCGGGAGGTTGTGCAGACCAACCCAGGCCTTCTTCCACACGGCAAGTTTACCCACTCCCAAAGCTAGGTCTCATCTCGCCTCCAGCACTCAATGCCTCTGGAAATGCTGCGAGTCTACGATCACAATAACAGGTCTGCTATCTCACAGCCGCGAGTAGCATTCTTGACTTCTGCCCGTGTCGGCATGCGGCCGTTCTCAACGGCATGCATCTCTCACTGGTTATAGCGGACGTTGGAATTGCCGAGTCGAAAAATCCGAACAGCTATCCAATAAAATTGCATAAGAGCGAGATACCAATCGACCCTGGTAACATCCACACGCCCGACTTGAAACATTACAAGAAGATAAAAAATTAGACACTTGAACTACTGCAAATCGGACAGTGTTTTGCAAAAATTAAGACGATGAAATATCGACGGAACTTCCTAATGTGTTGAAGGGTCATGATATTTTACCTGAATCTAATTATATCCTTCATTAAAACAAGTTACCTCGAAAGGTATATATTAAATAATATATTCAAAAAATAAATAAAAACAACTATAGTGACAGATAATGTTTGCCACTCCTGCAGTCGTTGCCCCACCTTGTGCGTCAGCTGCTTAATAATATTATAATGACATATAATGACAGTAACTGGAGCGGGTTCGTTGGATATTATGCTGGTTAATAATATGCAGATTTGACCATACGATTAGTGACCCCGGTGTCAATGATCCATGGAGTCGATGTTGGCGAGGAGGCAGTGAGGACAACACCTAAGGTGGTAGTATTTGACATTGAGGCTTGTGAGGTACCTATTTGATTGGCCATTGACTAGGGTTTATTAAGGAGGGCAATTAATTGCTTAAATTGATCAGCAGCAAAAGGATGAGACGAAGGATTTGAAGGTGGCTTGTCACCTGATGAGGCTCGGTCAGCGAAAGAAGAACCCCCTCATCATTAAGCTGGTGGACCCGGAGGGTAGCTATGCAAGTTCTAGTACGTACTTTTCCACTTCTTATTAGAAGTCTTTTAGTTATCATGATAAGAAGACTTTGTCGAAAGTGCCACCGCATTTAGAATTGTGGGATTGCGTGTGCCGTCTTTCCGCGGGTAGAATAAGAAAAAAGTATCACCAAGTTTTGGTCGTTATGTTCCGTGAGAAGTTACATTTTTGCTCCTATTGTTCGTAGGAGATGAGAGCTGTCATTGCCCCATAATTACATGCAAGAGGGGGACAGTGCACAGTAAAAACGTCTTGCACTCTTATCAGGATTATATATATATAATTAAAATTTTTAAATTTTATATAAATATTTAAAATCTATTCATTATATATTTAATATAAAATTAAATATATATCCATATTGATTATCAAATGTTCAAAAAAATTTGAATTTGTGGTACCATATATGCAGCACAGGGAGTTGCACCCAAAGAAGAGAACCAATTCCTTACTGAAGATTTTTTTTTTTTTTAAATTTTTGAAGTGAAGGGTGGCTGAGAGCAGTTCTATTTTCATTGATGAAAATAAAAAAAAAAAATTTCAAGAACCAATGGAGATGAAGAATCTAGACAGATGAGGTTTAAGATACATGGACAGAAATAAGGAGTCGATTGGGACACCCTTACAAACCAGCTCTTTCAAAATCTGCACTAGAGGTGACGTGGAATGCAAATCGGATAGCAGACAGGTGACTTAAACTTTGTTTGTTAGGTCCAACCAAAGTAATATTGAGTTTTGGTGCTTCGAATTCAATTCACAACAATAAAATTCACAGCAGCAAAATTCAAAATAAAAAAACCCACGATGCAGGCCCACAGGTGCGCGCGGCCCGTAGCACATGGCTTAAATGCGCGAGACATGCAGACCACCATGCGATTCAAGAGAGGGGGCGATGGCAATATGTGGAGCTCAGAATAGTAAAGAGAAAGAGTAGCGGTAAAGAGTCTCCTTGGAGGTTGTTTTTTTAGAGCTTCGTGAGTTTTTTTTTGTACTTCTTGTTGAAAGAAAGATTGATATACGGGATTGAGAGGATGTGATCTCCTCTTGTATTTAGATTTTTTCTCTCATAGTAAAGCTTGTATGTCCCATAAAAATAAGTCTTGAGCTAATCAACATTATTTGATTGTGTCTTTTATACATCTCTCTTCTTTCTTCCTCCTATAGTATTTACATCATCACCAGCATTTATGATCTTAGACAGAGATCCATATTCCGCATTTATGAAGGATCCTTCCAACAAGTGGTATCAGAGCATGTAGTTGTTCAGGTTGTAGCGGTGTTGATCGAGGTTGAAGAAGATGGAGAAGACAGACTTAATCAAGATAGAGATCAATCGATATAATGGAAAAAATAATTTCTCTCAATGGTAAGTGAGGGTAAAGGATGTGCTCATCCAACAAAGATTTGATTAATGTTTTCTTGTACAAGGAGAAGCCAACTACCATAGAGGAAAAATGTTAGAAGTGGCTCCAGCTACAAGTGGTCAGTACGATTTACTTGTACTTAGCAGATGATGTAGTGATCCATGTGCTTAATAAGACTTTTCCGACGGCAATGTGGAAGAAGCTCGAGAAGATATATATGGCAAGGTTACTTACCAACGCTCTTTTTCTCCAGAAGCAGTTCTACCAATTACGGATAAGCAAAGGGCAAAGCCTGCAGAAGTATCTCAGCAACTTTTAGAAGATCCTCACTAATTTTCTTAACATTGGTGAGAAGATTGAGGAGAAGATCTGGGCGTTAGTCTTGCTTTCATTACTTCCTTCTTATTTTGAGTCTTTGGTAACTATTCTTCTTATAGGAAAGAGCACCATCAAGATGGATGAGGTCACTTCTGCACTTTTTCAAAATAAGGTTCTCAGGCAGGAGAATTGAGCTTCGAGTTCAGCTGGCGACCTAGCTTTGACGGTGACTGGAGGTGATGGTGGCAGAAAATGAAGTAGCAGAGGATTGCAAGAAGAGCGGTCTAGGTCCAGGTCCAAGTCGAGGGATTTCAGCAAGATCAGATGCTACCGATGTGATGAGTTAGGGCATTGAGTCAAAGATTATCCACAGCTCAGAGATCGGACGAAAACTACTGCTGTAGTGATCCAAAGTGCCGCAATCCAAAGTAGCGACACTGAAGAATATGATGATGTTCTTCTAGTTTTAAATAAGATAGTTAGTTCTTTTCCTTGGTGGATTTTAGATTCAGCATGTTCGCATCATGTTTGTTGTAAAGAGGAACTGTTTAACTCCTTAGAGAGCAGTGAGAGCACTGTTCATTTAGCAGATACATCGAGTTGTATAATCAAGGCATTGGGACAGTCAGCTTGTAGACATATGGTAGAGCAATGAAAAGTTGGATGAGATCCGATACATATCTAGTTATAGAAATTGTTGGTGCAAAAATCCGCTTACGTCGGAGAAGCTGGAGTCACGGTCGCCGCCGGGACCTGCAAAAGAAGTCTAAACCGAAGGTGGGGTTGCTCCGGCAAGACCCTCCGACGCTCAAGTCAGTTCTCTACCTCAACAAGAATGGAGTGCTCGAACGAAAATTTTAACAGAGTTTCTAGGTAAAAACGAGAGCTTATAGAATAACGTATCTGGGGTTCTCCCTTTTATAGGCGAAGGGGGCAACAAACTGATGGTGATGCCTGTAACCGTCTGGCAGTGAGCCGCCCATAGTCAGGAGAAGTTTGTTGCGGAGAGTAGTGGGGTGGACCCGTGGCTATTACCGGGGCGTGCCACGTGGAGTCTGCCACGAGGAGCGGAGCGGCGTCCGTTGTCGCGACTTGCCAGAGGATAGAAGAATCGCATGGTATCCGTCGCAGGAAGTGGAGCAGGATCGTGGCCATTATTACGGCCTGCCAGGGAGTGATGGAGCCACGTGGAATCCGTCGCAGGAGGTGGAGCAGGGTCGTGGAGTGATGGAGCCGCGTGAAATCTGCCGCAGGGAATGGAGCAGAATCGTGGCTGTTACTGCGGCGCGCCAGGGGGTGAAGGTCTGCCGGCTGAAGTCCAGCTGGAGTGTCTGGCGGAGAGAGGTAGTTAGCCATCTGTCCGAGAGGAGCTCGGAATCCGGCTTTCGCAAGAGTTCGGATGGAGTCTTCCTTCAGTCACAGCCGGGGGTGGAGTCTGGCTCCCGTAGGGGTCTGGGCGGAGTTTTCTTGCTGCTGGAGTCGTGGGCGGAGTCCGGCTCCCTTAGGAGTCCGGATGCAGCTCACCGACAGTTGAAATCGAGGATGGAGCCCGGCTCCCATAGGAATCCGGGCGGAGTCTTCCTGCAATTAAAGTCAGGGGCGAAGTCCGGCTCCCGTAGGAGTCTGGACGAAGCTTACCAGCAGTCGAAGTTGGGGATGGAGCTCGGCTCCCGTAGAAGTCCGAGCGGAGTCCACTTGCAGTTGAAGTCGTGGGCGGAGTCCGGCTTCCGTAGGAGTCCGGGCGAAGTCTGTCTGCAGTCGTTGGAGTCGAGGATGGAGCCCGGCTCCCGTAGGAATCCGGGCGGAGTCTTCCTGCAATTAAAATCAGGAGCGAAGTCTGGCTCCCGTAGGAGTCCGGACGGAGCTTACCAGCAGTTGAAGTTGGGGACGGAGCCCGGCTCCCATAGGAGTCCAGGCGGAGTCCACTTGCAGTTGAAGTCGTGGGTAGAGTCCAGCTCCTGTAGGAGTCCGGGAGAAGTCTGTCTGCAGTCGTTGGAGTCGAGGATGGAGCCCGGCTCCCGTAGAAATCCGGGCGGAATCTTCCTGCAATTAAAATCAGGGGCGAAGTCCGGCTCCCATAGGAGTCCGGACGGAGCTTACCAGCAGTTGAAGTTGGGGACGGAGCCCGGCTCTCGTAGGAGTCCGGGCGGAGTCCACTTGCAGTTGAAGTCGTGGGTGGAGTCCGGCTCCCGTAGGAGTCCAGGCGAAGTCTGTCTGCAGCCATTGGAGTCGAGGACGGAGCCCGACTTCCGTAGGAATCCGGACAGAGTCTTCCTGCAATTAAAATCAGGGGCGAAGTCCGGCTCCCGTAGGAGTCCAGACGGAGCTTACCAGCAGTTGAAGTTGGGGATGGAGCCCGACTCCTGTAGGAGTCCGGGCGGAGTCCACTTGCAGTTGAAGTCGTGGGCGGAGTCCGGCTCCCGTAGGAGTCCGGACGCAGTCTGTCTGCAGTCGTTGGAGTCGAGGATGGAGCCCGGCTCCCGTAGGAATCCGGGCAAAGTCTTCCTGCAATTAAAATCAGGGGCGAAGTCTGGCTCCCGTAGGAGTTCGGACGGAGCTTACCAGCAGTTGAAGTTGGGGACGGAGCCCGGCTCCCGTAGGAGTCCGGACAGAGTCCACTTGCAGTTGAAGTCATGGGCGGAGTCCGGCTCCCATAGGAGTCCGGGCGAAGTCTGTCTGCAGTCGTTGGAGTCGAGGATGGAGCCCGGCTCCCGTGGAAATTCGGGCGGAGTCTTCCTGCAATTAAAATCAGGGGCGAAGTCTGGCTCCCGTAGGAGTCCGGACGAAGCTTACCAGCAGTTGAAGTTGGGGACGGAGTCCGGCTCCCGTAGGAGTCTGGGCGGAGTCCACTTGCAGTTGAAGTCGTGGGCGGAGTCCGGCTCCCGTAGGAGTCTGGGCGAAGTCTGTCTGTAGCCGTTGGAGTCGAGGATGGAGCCCGGCTCCCGTAGGAATCCGGGCGGAGTCTTCCTGCAATTAAAGTCAGGGGCGAAGTTCGGCTCCCGTAGGAATTCGGATGAAGTTTACCAGCAGTTGAAGTTGGGGACGGAGCCCGGCTCCCGTAGGAGTCCGGGCGAAGTCCACTTGCAGTTGAAGTCGTGGGCGGAGTCCGGCTCCCGTAGGAGTCCGGACGAAGTCTGTCTGCAGTCGTTGGAGTCGAGGACGGAGCCCGGCTCCCATAGGAATCCGGGTGGAGCGATGGGAGTTCACCAACAGCAGTCGAAAGTCGAAAGAAACTTGCGAGGGTCAATCCCATCAAGAACTTCGGTCGAGGGTATTTTATACCTAACACCAGTCCCCCTATTTTCGAGTTTGAATTTTGAATGAAGGAAGTACAGAGAGGTCGTCGCAGCCGAAGTTCTCCCCCTGACGCCCGCGCTCAACCGTCCTCAGATATGTTGGCATTTAATGCACGCATGCTGGAGCCCTTTTTTCGATTAGGATGATCCGAAGAGTCTTTTCAGAACTCCCACCGGGATGTGATCCCAAGCATCGCGCCATGAAAGTTTGCAAACAGTCAATCCCAGGTAGCAGCGAATGGGACACGCAGGACACGTGGTGAGCGCCGGTTGGCCTAGGGACACCCACCACCATAATTGCGCTAGGCTCCGTTGCCTATTTAAACCCCCCATCCTTCCTCGAGGGGCTTCACTTCGCCTGAGGGACGACATCTTCCTTTCACCTGAGAGCTTAGCCACTCAGCCACTCCATCGGTGCCCCTTCCGACTCCGAGCGTCCTTTGCATCGGTTTTTGCCATCTCCGCCGGCTCTCCGCCATTTCTAGTCCCCCGATTCTCTTTAAGGGGTTCCCCCGCCAGGACCTCCGCCCTGGAGGCCAATCTCAAGAGGATGCCACGGTCTTGGAAGGGTGCAAGAAGGAGAACAGCAGTCTGCGAGCTCTCCGGTCGTGCCGCCGTGGGTTCCCGTCGTTTTGAAGGGGGCTCGAGGGAGAATCTCTTCAACAACAGGGGTTTAATAACGAGGACAACCGGTGAAGGCGTTCCGCCTGAGAATTTCAGAGTAGCTGATCGGGGCGACACCGGTAAAGGAGGCAGAGTTGTCGTCACAAGTCATGACAGGATCCTTGATGTCGTCGGAGCCGAGGGACCAAAAGCGGTCGGCGCCGACGGTGGGGCAGTAAAACTTATTGTGGGGACGGTGGAAGTAGCGCACGCCGACCTTGCCGGATCGTCTAGGACGGCGGTTGTCCTGGGGCATTCGGTGATGGCGCATATCTCCGACGCCATTGCTGCCCCCGGGGTAACCTCGGTTCTTCTTGAAACAGGTCGTCGTCGCCGCTGCCGTTGCCGTTGCCTTTGCTGCCTCCTGAACTCTATCCCATTCTTTTCCCCCTAGGGTTGGGGTTCTGGAGATGGAGCGGGAGAAAGCCGAGCATGTTTATCACATGCACTGAAAAATGCGGTTGGACAGAACCGGGAAGAGAAGTTTACAGCCTGAAGTGGCCTCTGGTGTATCTCTTCCGAGTCGTGTATCCGAGCCTTGTAATAATGTATTCTTTTCTGACTCTCCGGATCTTGTAACGTACATCTTGTTGATTGAAAAATGAGAAGGAGATTTTGTTACCTCGTCCACGCTTTGCGTCGAATTGTTGTCTGCCGAACTTCTTTCCTTTGTCATTGTCGTTGTTGTATTCCCTTCTTTCCTTTTCTCTTCTTTTCTTTTTCTTCTTCTCTCTTTTTTTTTTTTTTAGCATCGTCCTTAGGTTACCGGTGGTTGCCACACCGGTTCGCCTTTTAGTTATCCCTTTCCTTCAACCTTAATGGCTCTATAATGCATACGAGAAGGTAATTTTTCACTACCTCTTTTACTCATATGTCGAATTGTCGTTTGCCGAGCTTCTTTTCGGCCTTTGTGTCGTTCGAAGGTACCCAGTTGCTATCGTATCGACCCATCTTTTTCGTCTGTGGCCGTAGAGTCGTCTGGGGCCACTCGGGTTTGGTGCCCCCATCAGAGCTCGAGCTCGGAGGTCTGAGCTTCTGTCACCCTGAGGAAGTTGTCTTATCTTGGACTTGCGTTGAAAGCTTCCTTGAAAGTCGGGGTTCTTGATGAGAGCCACAATCCTTGCTGAGACAGGGTTCTCTGCATCTTGGACGCTGTTTGTTTTTCATTCGTTGCTGATGTGGTCCATCGCCTTCCTTTTTCTTTTTCGCTTGGAATTTTTCCTCCGCTCTTGGTTAGGTTACGGGAGTTCGGCTCCCGTAAGCGAAGTCGGGGCGAAGTCCGGCTCCCGTGGGAGTCCGGGCGAAGCCTTTTGGCAGTTGAGGTTGGGAACGGAGTTCGGCTCCCGTAGGAGTCCGGTCGAAGTCCACCTGCAGTCAAGGTCAGGGACGAAGTCCGGCTCCCGTAGGAGTCCGGACGGAATTTTATTGCGAGGGGGCCATTGGGGAAGGTCCCCCCCTTTCTCTCTTCTGGTCTTTGAACGATCAGACTTTAATTGATGCCGGAACGAGGTTCTTCCCCCATTCCTGTCGTAACAGGTTTCAGCTCTGGTTAGGACGAGGTCCTCCTCTTGTCTCTAACGCGGCCGTGGGCGTACATATGGGCGTTGCTGGGCCCTTCCCACCTTCCGGCCTAAAGAGAGCCGGGCCTTCGACTTTGCTCGAGTTAGGGCGAGGTTCTCTTTCTGTCCGTAACAGGGCTGTGGGGGCGCATATGGACGTTGCAGGACCTCTCCCCCCATCCGATCTAAAGGGAACCGGGCCTTCGACTTTGCTCAAGTTAGGGTGAGGTTCTCCTCCTGTCCCTAACAGGACTGTGGGGGTGCATATGGGCGTTGCAGGGCCTCTCCCCCCATCCGGTCTAAAGGGAACCGGGCCTTCGACTTTGCTCAAATTAGGGCGAGGTTCTCCTCCTGTCCCTAACAGGGCTGTGGGGGCGCATATGGGTGTTGTAGGGCCTCTCCCCCCATCCGGTCTAAAGGGAACCGGGCCTTTGACTTTGCTCAAGTTAAGGCGAGGTTCTCCTCCTGTCCCTAACAGGGCTGTGGGGGCGCATATGGGCGTTGTAGGGCCTCTCCCCCCATTCGGTCTAAAGGAAATCGGACCTTTGATTTTGTCGAGATGAGGTTCCCCTCTCGCTTCTGATACAATTTGTTTGGATTGTCCTGTAGATGTAGGATAGTGCCAAAGACATGCAGATATACAACTTTTAATTAAAATGAAGTTATTGGTAGTACATCCGTAAGTTTTTCGAGCTCCATGATCGCGGGAGGTCAGCTCCTCCTTGAAGCCCTCTGGTGATGGAGTCGATGGTCCCGATTGGAGGCCGATCCCCGGGCTGCTCCTCCCTCCTTGGCGGTTCAGGTTGCGGCAGGGCCCTTGGCCGATCTTCTCTACCCTCAGACCGGCGTCGGATGAACCTGTCGAGTCGACCTCGCCGGATGAGCTCCTCGATCTCGTCTCAGAGCTGGATGCATTCCTCCGTGTCGTGGCCGTGGTCGCAGTGATAGAGACAGAACTTGTTGGGGTTGCGCTTCCCGGGGTGTGTGCGCATCCTTTCTGGCCTAGGGAGCTGCTTCCTGACCTCCATCAGTACTTGGGTCTTCGACGCATTGAGGAGGGCGTAGTTGCAGAATCTTCTCGGTGGAGAACCCCGCCGAACCCCACGATCCGGACTTCTCTGCCTACGTACTCGGGGTGGAGTATGGGCGCGCTTGTGCCCAGGAGGGGATCGAGAACGCGGCCGAGCTTCTCTCGACCTTTTTTCGACTGCGGGCCTACTCGAGTCTCCCGTCTGCCGCTCTCCCATGGTCTCCTCATCCTTCATTTTGAAAGTTTCTTCTGCTCGGGCGTACCCTTCAGCCCGAGCCAACAAATCAGCAAAATCTCTGGGGTACTTCTTCTCCAGGGAGAACAAAAGGTCATTCTTCTGAAGGCCGCCCTTCAGAGCGACCATTGCTACCGATTGGTCTAAATTCCGGACCTCCAGCGCTGCGACATTGAAGCGGTTGATGTAGGCCCGAATGGACTCCCCCTTCCTTTGCCTGATATTCATGAGGGATTCCGAGCCCTTCCGGGGGCGCCGGCTGCTGACAAAATGGGCCACGAATTGGTGGCTCATCTGATCGAAGGAAAAGATGGTACCCGACTTCAGCGTCGAGTATCAATTTCTCGCCGCTCCCTTCAAGGTGGATGGGAAGGCCCAGCACAAGATGGCGTCGGGTGCGCCATGAAGCAGTATCATCGTCCGAAAGGCTTCCAGATGATCGACTGGGTCCGAAGTCCCGTCATAGCTTTCAAACTGGGGGAGTTTGAAGTTTGGCGGGATCGGTTCCTGCATGATCATTTGAGAAAAGGGGGGGTCAGTGCAAATATCCTCACCATAAGTGGGGGGAGCATGGCGGAGTTCTTCGATTCGCCGGTTCATTTCCTGGAGCCTCCGGTCCAGGAAATTCTCTCGACTTCGGGTCTCGAGGGTCCTCTGGCAGAATGGGGGCAGGGATCTTCCAGGGGTAGAGTTATGATCCGATTGAGGGCTCTCCACCCTCGAGTTCGTCTTCCTGGGAAAGACGGAGCGGCTGGCCCAAGTGGCCCGCCCCACTGCCAGATTCTGACGTTCCGGTGACATCCTTTCCAGGCGCACTGATGCTTGCGGCTGCTGCTGCTGCTGCATGGCCTGTACGGCCTCAGTGAGACCTCTGACCTGCTACGCCAGCAGATCAAATTGCTCCGTGCCGACTGCCGTCGTCGTCGGAGGAGGAGGAGGCTGGAAAACTGGAGGTGAGGCCGGAGCTTGAGATCTGACCGCGGAGGCCGTGGATCGTCATGTGGATGCCTTGCGGGGAGGCATCGGGCAAAGACCAAGTAGTGGAGGGAGGAGCGGACGCCGGAAAAGATGCCCGGGGGCGGTCCCGTTGAGCGCCCCTTTAAGAACAAGGGTACTGCGAAGGTTCAACCCCTTCCTCTGGCGCCAATCCTGTTGGTGCAAAAATCCACTTACATCGGAGAAGCTGGAGTCGCGGTCGCCGCCGGGACCTGCAAAAGAAGTCTAAACCGAAGGTGGGGTTGCTCCGGCAAGACCCTCCGATGCTCAAGTCAGTTCTCTGCCTCAACAAGAATGGAGTGCTCGAACGAAAATTTTAGCAGAGTTTCTAAGTAAAAACGAGAGCTTATAGAATAACGTATCTGGGGTTCCCCCTTTTATAGGCGGAGGAGGCAACAAACTGATGGTGATGCTTGTAACCGTCTGGCAGTGGGCCGCCCATAGTCAGGAGAAGTTTGTTGCGGAGAGTAGTGGGGTGGACCCGTGGCTATTACCGGGGCGTGCCACGTGGAGTCTGCCACGAGGAGCGGAGCGGCGTCCGTTGTCGCGACTTGCCAGAGGATAGAAGAATCGCGCGGTATCCATCGCAGGAAGTGGAGCATGACCGTGGCCATTATTACGGCCTGCCAGGGAGTGATGGAACCGCGTGGAATCCGTCGCAGGAGGTGGAGCAGGGTCGTGGAGTGATGGAGCCGCGTGAAATCTGCCGCAGGGAATGGAGCAGAATCGTGGCTGTTACTGCGGCGCGCCAGGGGGTGAAGGTCTGCCGGCTGAAGTCCGGCTGGAGTGTCTGGCGGAGAGAGGTAGTTAGCCATCTGTCCGAGATGAGCTCGGAATCCGACTTTCGTAGGAGTTCGGATGGAGTCTTCCTTCAGTCACGCCGGGAGTAGAGTCCGGCTCCCGTAGAGGTCTGGACAGAGTTTCCTTGCTGCTGGAGTCGTGGGCGGAGTCCTGGCGAAGTCTGTCTGCAGCCGTTGGAGTCGAGGACGGAGCCCGGCTCCCGTAGGAATCCGGACGGAGTCTTCCTGCAATTAAAGTCAGGGGCGAAGTCCGACTCCCGTAGGAATCCGGACGAAGCTTACCAGCAGTTGAAGTTGGGGACGGAGCCCGGCTCCCGTAGGAGTCCGGGCGGAGTCCACTTGCAGTTGAAGTCGTGGGCAGAGTCCGACTCCCGTAGGAGTCCGGACGAAGTCTGTCTGCAGCCGTTGGAGTCGAGGACGGAGCCCGGCTCTCGTAGGAATCCGGGCGGAGCGATGGGAGTTCACCAACAGCAGTCGAAAGTCGGAAGAGACTTGCGAGGGTCAATCCTGTCAAGAACTTCGGTCGAGGGTATTTTATACCCAACAGAAGTAATCTGATTTCACTGAACAGACTGGATTCGAGCAGTTACAGATAGAGAGCTGATGATGGAATCCTGAAGGTTGTGTGTGGCAGTAGAATTATTATGAAGAGGAAGAAGTATGGAGGACACTATCTCTTGACAGAAAGCTCAGTGCGAACTGGAGCTTCAAGTGCCAGTGGAAGCTCAGTATGAGGTAGAACTCTAGGTATAGATAGATTGGGCACGAAACAGAAGACTCGAGAGGATGACAAGCGACGTCATAGGATGAAGTTCCTATTGCCACAAGAGGCTATCCCGAGTAGGTCTCAAGTCAGATTGGTCATAGTATATGATGGAGATGGAATCTGAGCAGTCTAGCTCGACTCTTATATTTGTCCATTCATGAGCAGCCAGATATATGCCCTAAGGCATAGGGACAAGATCATACAGAAGCTCTCAAAGTTATGTGGAGCCGAATATTGAGTCGAGATAAATATTATTAAATTTTAACGTCTCGAATTCGATCCACAGCAATGAAACCCACAGCAGCGAATCTCATGACGGAGAAGCCCACGGTGCAGGCCCACAAGGCACATGCCTGCTTGTGTGGCTTACAGCATGTAGTCCAGATGAGATGCACAGACCACCATGTGGTCTAGGAGAGGGGGCAATGCGGTCCAGCACGCGGTCCACTGCGTAGGAGCACCGCGCAAGCACCACGCAGTCCAGGAGGTGGCCCCATGCAGTCCAGGGCCGCGGTCCATGCATGCGTGCACGAGATCAAGTTGCCTCAGGTGTATACGGACGTGATCCAACGGCCAAAAAGATTTTTGAAGCCCTAACAAGAGTCAATTTTAGGATTTTTTAAACGGTCTGACGGCTTATGGAACTTAGAACAATAGAGAGAAAGTATAGCGGCAAAGAGTCTCCTAGGAGGTTTTTTTTTAAAAGCTTTGTGAGTTTTCTTTTATGCTTCTTGTTGAGGGAGAGATTGATGTATGGGATTGAGAAGGTATGATCTCATTTTGTATTTATTTTTTTATCTCATAATGAAGCTTGTTTGTCCCATAAAAATAAGCTTAATCTGATCCACATTATTTGATTGTATCTTTTGTATATCTCTCTTCTTTCTTCATCCTGTAGTATTTACATCTATCACCTGCATTTATGATTTTGGACAGAGATCCATATTTCATGCCCGTGAGGGCTGCTCCCAACCAACAGAGCAAATTATGACTGTTGAATTGCAATCAGAGAAAGCCGCTGCATCGCAATGAAAATCCGTTAAGACCAGTCAAAATATGCTGCTTTAATGCCAACAGAGTGCATAGATATGGATGCTCGACGTTTGAACAGTCTTTTGGGATGCAGAGGGTAGAGCAGTACTGAGTCCATGAATTAATCGAGCTGTAGAGGCGTGGGACTACTCTTACGATATCATTGGTCGGCCGCAAGAGATGAGAGCAGATCTTTATTTTCACCTAGAGTCGCGCGAATCCAGGCAAGTCTGTCTGGTTGCATGACAGAGACCAACCAAAACAAACAGGGGAAATTATTCTCTAGACCCCATCAACGGCCGGCTCGGATGTAGAGCAGGACTACAGCATTTGTTCAAGAAAACTCTTGAATTCTTCTCTTTCCAAGTAAACCCAAGACACTGTCAAGATAAAAATGAGGACCGCTGCAAGCATTTCTTTAGGAAATTGTTGCAACCTCTATGTGGAGAAGAGATCTGTGGATGAGTTTTGCTTCTTTTTGTGAAAGAACTACTAGAGATCATCCCAAACCTCTGGAGCATATGTGGCACCTCCAGCCAGATCCTTGGATGGAGAGCTAAGAATACCCGATATATATGCACGGTTCATAATCTGGATCACCGCTTGGAGGCTTAGGGATAGAACCATCAACGAAGCTGGACTTATTTTTGGTACTTAAGGCCATCAACATGGCACGGCTCCATGTTGCATATTCCGCACTACTAAGTGGTTGAGACACACAGACTGCCTGGATTGGCCGAACGATGGAGATGGAAGGGACACTATTAATTGCATCTCATGCTCACGTCTGAAGGCCAGGTTTTTGATATCAAATACTTTTGACTCAGATGAAATTTACGGAATAAAGGACTCATGATAAGACTTCTCGGCTAGAAATGTGCATCGAGAGGACCATCATCCCACACTAGCAAGATCGTAAAGTGTTGAGTTTGATGAGAAGCAGGCTCTAGATATTTATTTATTTATTTTAATAGGAGGAAGTGCAACCCGTATGATGGTAAGGGCTGTTGATTTCTTTTGATGGTAAAGGAGGCAAATAGCCACCCGGAGGCCTCTAGATTTCTAATTACATCGACATGACATGTGGACTAACTCGCGAGAGTTCAAGGGCTCTGCTTTGCATTTGATGTATCCTATTTATCTGTGCTCATGTAGCCGTTACCGTCTTCCTTTACACATTCTGTGGGATCTCCTCTCTCTCTCTCTCTCTCTCTTCTCTCTCTCTTGTTTGATGTGAAATGAAGTGAGAAACTTTCCCCGATTTATTGATCAAAATAATGTACAAAGAGTTTTTCTTTCTGATACTAAAGATTGCAGAGCAGAGGTTCTTCCAAAGCCGGAAAGAGTTTAGGATCTTTTGTAGAGGCGAATATAAAGCTCTTCTTCTTGAGTGATCGCATTATCATTTCAATCGACATCAAGTTTTGTGCAGACCATCTCTTTCCAGCTCTCTGCTCACCTATTTCGACAATTACTCCACTCTTATTATCTGAAGCTGTTTGGCAATTCACTCAATCTTTTCCATGATGCCCTACTACACAATATTTACACCATTCGGAAACAAGCAAAATCCATGACCACTCCAAATCCGATGTTTTTGACTGGTAAACCTAGCAATAATTCCCATCAATTGAAAATGGGGATAACTTGTCGCTCATCAATCTGAAACTACTCGCGGTCATTTTACGAATAAATAATTAAAAATTACACTTCTTTCAGAAAAAAAAAATAAAATAAAAGTAAAACCACAAACTAGTACACCCTTTCTCCGTTCACAATTGAATCCTCATACAACGCACAAAGACTATTTTTACATATATTTACATTTGCTTATCCACCTTCCTCAACACATTCATAATTACCACAACGGATAGCAGAGCGCCTTTGGCAGCCCTTCATACCTTATTGAACAGAAAAGTGAAGATTTAAAAGTCCCCATAATTGCGATCCACAAGTCACCAAAACCACAACACTCAAATTCGGTACCATATATAGTAAGAGAATTATGAAGCCAATCAGCAACCCTGCCCTTCCACTCGCGTCAGGAAAGATAGGACATGATCAGCTTTGATCGCTTTCGTGGTCATTAGGCTTGCCGGCGGGAGGTGGACCGCCGGAGAGGAGACTGCTTCACAGAGGTGGTGGCAGGTGTGGAGGAGGGTGCCGACGAGGTGAAGAATTGGATCTCCGAGGACCGGAACCTCCCGGAGTCACCACTCGGTAGACGCATATACTGAGCCGAAGGCGACTCATCGAACCATGAATTCCTGAGAGGAGCTTGGTCGCCGTTCCTGTACTGGACTATGGCCTTGTAGATAAATGGAATGAGGCCTTCCATTGTGGGGATGGTAAAAGAAGAGGGATCCTTTTGATTCTTGCTTGCTTTGCTTGGGAGGAGGGGGTTGTTGTTGAGGATGAGAGGGAGGTGCGGGGGAAGAGGAAGAGGAACTGCTTTAAAAAGAGGGGAGTTTGAGGCAAGGTGACGTGGAGTGCCGGGTGGAATCCAGCTCCTTGGAGGAAGCTACGCAATTGGGCAGAAGGACGACTTCAACGCAAAAATTTGCTTGGTGTGGGGAGAAAGAGCCAACCGGAAAGCCTATCCACAAAGAGAAGTCGCAATCCACCTATAACATCTCACCAAATCCTGTGAATATGATGTTATATGTACAGGCTAATCGGCAGATTTTTCTCTCCTTATAATCCCATACTTAAAACGGGGCTTCCATGCAATTTCCACTGCCTCCTCCATCACCACTAACTCCCATCATTAGATTAATTACGATCAAATCACGACTCATCCATTGTTGGTAAAATGTTGCTTTCGACAGCAGCGGAGGGAAAAAGCCTTGGGATGATATGGAGATATCCGAAGGATTTTGATTCGTACACACTCGATCTGGTCGGAAATTCTTAGCTCGGCAGTATTACATGACTTCTAGAATAAAATACAGAAATTGAACTGCGCAAGCAACTGGTTTAGAAATTATAACAATTTTGAATAATTCAGAAAAGGTACGTAGTATTGTGTCAGGAAAGATTTCTGCAGCAGATCAAATGTGGGCAAAGGATAATGAAAATATTGATTATATATTATCATTCTATTGTTTTTAAAGTTTCTATAATTTTTGAATAAACATAAACTGGAGACAGCTAATCATTCATATAGAAAAACAATTAATATAAAGGAGAAGTCATCGTATCGTATGCCTTTCTCAAGATGAGCACGCGTTGTTCCGAAACCTTTGTCGGCCACGCCCATCGAGGGAGACCGTTTGAATTTTCTTGACCATGGAGAGAACGTGGGAAATGCAAATACCGCGGGCTAAATACCGCAGCGTGTAGGACGTCACGGAAGTCATCAGTTACGTCATCTCATCGTACACTTTTTGACCAAAAGTGGGACCGAAAGAAGAGGTTGATGAGCTTGCGAGTGTTTAATCCAGCTTGTTCCACAATAGTGGTCAAGGAAAGATGCGAACCGTTTTGATGACAAAAGTAGAGTTAGGAATTGTTTTAAGGAAAGTTATAAGGGAATTGTTAAGGCGAATCATTTAGATGCATGCTTTTGAAGGAAAGTTAAAAAGAAAACGTAAAGACCACCGAATGTGACTCTCAACATAGACCCAATCTATTGTGAACTTTGATCTATTTAGGTATTTTGATTTTTTCTTGTTGTTTTAGAAGTTTATATATATATATATATATATATATATATATATATATATATATATATATATATCGAGCAATCATATTTTTTATTATTGGAGGATCATTTTTTGTTATTTGAGGTACCGCACACTTTTTGTATTTTTTTTTTCTTTTGATATAGTGAATCTATCACATCTTTTATTATTGAAGGGTGTCTTTCATTATTTGAGGCATCGCATACTCTTTATATATATATATATATATATATATATATATATATATTTTTTTTTTTTTTTTTTTTTTTTTTATATAATGAAATCTTTCTCCATCTTCGCCAACAGACATAGCCAAAGGCTAAGTAAATTGTTGTGCCTATTTTTTCTATATGTGATTGTTTGTTATTATTGAGATTTCACACTAATCAATAGATAATCTTGCAACAAAGACAAATACATGCCATTGATCGTGTGTATGAGAGATTGTAATCGAATAGAGGTGGGCTTGTGTTTTTCATGTACTCGCATGAAATGACACATATAAGATCCATAGGAGAAGATGGTCGGCAAAAGATATCATGAGAATTTTTGAAGAAGAAAATATTGCATGATGGAAATCTTAAAAGCATAAGCTCTTTTTTTCCTAGTTTCAACCATTGCTGTAGATCACAATTAGGCTTTTATTTGAGAGTGTACATTTTCTCTTCACACCATCAAAGATAACTGAATTCTCCAGCAATTGATCATGCTCAAGATGGATTATTATCTGAATTTTAAAATTTTATTTTCAAAATTGAAGAATGATTATTATTTGTATGGAGGGAGTTTAAAATTTTAAATTTTAAATTTTAAATTTCATCTGCAACAATAGATAGAAATAAAGGAATTTTTTTTCTTTTTTTGTATTCTTTTCTCATTTATATTTTTTTAATCTTGTAGGGTGGATCCTCCCTTTTTTGCCATCAAAAAAACATCATCAAAGATCTCCTTCTATGTGAAAAGTCAAATTTCTTAATAAGAATTTAAAAAATAGAAAGAGAAAAGCTAAACTTCAAGATGAAGTAAAATTTCTAATGTCTAATATATGTATATGAAAATAAAAATTGAAAGAAAGTGGAGTGGTCAATTAAGCTATCCATGTAAGTAGCAAATTTTCATCTATGAATGATATGTAAATCAAAACTAATTTTCAATATGCTACGTATTTGACCTCTCTTACCTAACAATCCTTCCTGTGTTAAATGAAAGTATTATATTATTAATGGATGGAATTGAAATCTACTTATATATATTTAATTATGCTATTAAAGTCCACTGTTATTGATATTAAGAATATAAATGGACATGCTGTTACTATTTATAAAAAATATTTTTTAATAAATAATCAATTCTATGATGTAGAATTTGCACGCAACATGTGAGCTCACAACTAGTTTATTTTATAAGATTTTTTACATATATACCCTCCCAAACATTCAAATTTACATAATTATCCTTTCAAAATTGATATCTGTATATATATCCTTATAAAATACTTTTTTTGCATATGTACCAATATAATCTAACACCATTAAAAATTAATGATTTAAAATTAAAATGATTAAAATATCCTTATGGATAGATGTACAAAAAAAAAATTTAAAAGGATATATATACAAATAGTAATTTTATGAAGATATTCACGTAAATTTGAATATTTGGAAGGGTATACATGCAAAAAATCTTTACATAAATATACCTCTCTCAGTTTGTTAATTCTTTTTTATTCTAATAAAAAAATTAATATATATATAACTAAAATAATAAATTTACTTAATTTATTAATTTATATAGATAAAATAATTTTTTTATCAAATAATAGATTAAAATTATTTTATCTAAAAAATAAACAGTTGTAACCATTCATGTTTCCTCTAATATATAATAATATACTTCTAAGAAAGTATCTAAACTTAATATTAGATGAATAGTTTATATATTTATATCGAATAGATATAATTATGGATTTAGATATTATGTAACAATAAAAATTTATAATTTTATTATATTTTATTTTTAAAATTTTTATCAAAAATATCTTTGTGAAGTATATAAATATATCATATTATTATAAGATGGACATAATCATCCTTTCTTGCATAAAAATAAAATAAAATATAATATTTTATTATATAAAATATTATATAATATCGTCATCATATTTTTATATTATATAATATGTTACTACATTATAGAGTAAAAGGACTTGGATCCATATAGATAAAATATAAAAAAATTAAATTAAAATTTTTTGTGTGTATATCCTTTTAAGCATTCAAATTTGATGAATATCCTCATGAAATTGCTATTTATATATATACCCTTATAAATTTTTTTTTGCGCATATATCCATAAAATATTTTATTCATTTAAATTTTAAACCATTAATTTTTTAACGACATTAAATGATATAGATACATATACAAAAAAAAAGATATACATGCAAAATAAATATTTTATAAGAATATACATACAAATATGAATTTTGAAAGGATATTCCTATAAACTTAAAAGTTTAGGAGGATGTACATGTAAAAAACTTTATTTTATAATAATAGAAATAAAGCGGCGTAAGTGGTTGGAACAAAACGATATTTTTCCTCGAGGAACAAAACTATAACTTATTGAATTTTTAACTTCTAACAAGCATGGCGGAGAGAACTCATGAGAGTTATATTTTTAAATCCTTTCATCACCAAATACCCTTCGAGTGGCGTCAAATTTCGTTGATAAAAAAGATAATAAAAAAGTGGAGCTGAAGCAGAGTCTAACCTCATAGCTCGTAGAGGTGAAACAATGCAAGTGCTTGGAATACAACTATATTGTGTTGAATTCTTAATTTTTACGAGAAGGGGAAGGAGGAAGTAAATGATACAAGAACAAATATTTTTATGCACATATTAGGACTTAAAAGAGGGGGAAAAACAAGTACACACCGCAGAGCATGTGAGACCTGGAAAAGAGTTAACAACATGCATGTGCATACGCACATGCATATATTGAGCAACAGAAAAATATTTTGTTTTGGGTGAAATCTATGTACTCTTAACAAAATCTGTGAAGGAAACAAATCCTTGAGAGAATCAGACAAGTATGAGATTCAGCTAGCACCAACGTATATGTCTGGTACCAGAGAGGAGAATTTTCTGTCAATTGCATCTCCCAACTCCCAAGCCAACCTGTGCCAAAAAAGAAACATTTAAATCTCTGGACACTGTAAGAGGACACAGATGATTGTGATAACCAAGATGTTACCGGGCCATACTCGTTCCAACCCCAGCAAAACAACTCCCATCCTCTGCAAAAAATGGAAACCATGTCACTTGGGTTTTGGCAAGGTTCCAAAAATATCAAGAATGGTAAGAATGGCACCAGCCGTATTGAATGGCTGCCCCATCGATGCTGCTACTGCAATGCTGACCGCAGAAACAGCACCAGCAGTAACTACTGTGATATCAAATATAAAATGCTGGAGAGTTATGGTTTCTGCTCTGACGACTGGAATATTAATATAATAACTGTAACAGAACAAATATGCCAATAATGAGAGTATAGAGTATTGCAGCTGCTTTTTGCGTGTGCACGCGTGCGTGAGGGAGAGGGACCTACCTTACCCAGGTCTAGTCTTTTCACTGATGCACCATCAGAGAATCAACAATCACAACCACAACAATAACATAGAAGGCTTGCAGATAAAGCTATGAAAATTCTGTATGGTGTTGGGGATAGATAATGTTATTTATTAATTAATCATATAACTTAATCATAAAATAACTCCAGAGGCTGACCAGACTTTTATTTAGAAAATACAAAATTTATATATTTAATACACACGGTAATGAATAAAAAGTGGTGGATAACTGAAAGTAACCAGGAATTCCCAGGGATTATCCAAATGAACAATGATAAGATACAGGTTTTGCCTGTGATCATTGCGCTATGGCGTGCACTGCAAGAAACCAACTTGGCATTCTTGTTTTCTAAACATGAAGCATCCAGCAGCTTGGGACGAGTGCATACAGAAGCATTTCAAGAATGGTAGCATTAATATCTTCACTCAAAGAAAAGTAGAATATTATTCATGTTTTCCCAAAATAGGGTTCTCAAATACTGAAAAAAAGGATGGTCAGGCTCAGCATCTGGTAAACATATTTATGTTACTTACGATTCAAAATTTCATATTGGAGTTTGGTAATAAGCTGTGGGTCCAGGCTTCATTGCATTAACTGATCGGCAGCCAAAGCTTTTGTATCTCACAACACTGGAGGAATAATGAATCCGTTCCAGTTGGAGTTCTCACAAAGATGATACCTCAGCGGCTCAGCCTGATCAGAACCTGTTTCCAGTTGTCCAACGTGATTCCCAACAAAAGAATATACACACAGCAACAGATGTGCAGATAGTGTGCCATAAACCGAGCAGCAATGCCTTGTATCTTGACACCCAAAATAGAGGACAGGCATCCTGGATTCAGCTCATCATCTACTATTTCCTTGCCTACACCGCACCAGAATAACAAAATCCGAAGGAAAAGGCAGAAAATGAGACAAAAGCAACAGTGAGTCAATTGAATCTATTTTCTGGGCATTGCAATATAAATCCACTGCAGAATGGAAAGAGAAATTGCAAATAGTTTCCCTCATATTGTTGACTTTATTTTTTGAGGGAGTTTCAAAACTTCTCGCGCAGAACGTCGAATGCGCGTGAATATTCCGCGTTGAGTACACGTGAACATTCTGCCGTCTGGCCGTTATGCAAGCTGTACGAGCTACGCGATTGTTTCACGGCCGTTTCGCAGGAGCTCCACGCGCGAGCATCTATTCTGGAGACGGTTCTCGCACGCACAGCTGCCGCAGCTGTTTGGGCCTATTTAAGGCCCCCCTTTCCTCGGTTCTCAATAGAAAAAAAAAAAACACCAAGAGTCTTCTTTCCCAAAAAAAATTCTCTCTTCGCTCTCTCTCTCTTGTTTGGTTTTTAATATTATTTGGGCTGAGGACGAGTCTGATCGGCATCCGTTCGAGATCATGCCACTGATGAACGTTGGAGTACTTGACTTTCGAGTTGTACTTTGGAGGAGGGTGTGCGGCTCAAGCTTTCGCACGAGAAGGGGCCGAAATCTCCTTTAGGGCGTGATTTAACCGCCTCCTAAGCCAGATCCTGCATTTTATTTTTTGTCACATCACATATACTATATCACACATGTTCAAAAAAAATATTTTAATATATATATATATATATATATATATTTTTTTTTTTGATTGGCATCTAAATTACTAACAAATTTTTTTTAATTAGTTCATTTCTCTGTAATTTCTTTTTTTTATTTTGTGATTACATTATATATATATATATATATATATATATATATTATTTTATATATTTTCAATAACAGTCTAAAGGAGATTTCGTAGTTATTTTTGTAGTGCATACATATTTAATTATTTGTACATATTTAGGACTTATGTTCCTTGCATATTTATATATTGTTTTATTTTTTTTTAATTGACCAGCATTATTTTCTATAGTTTTGTGTTGTACAAATTAATTAAAGATCCCTCAAAACTTGTATTGCTACATGCTCAACGTTAATAAAATTTATTAAGTCCACTAGTTTAAAAAAAACTAATAAATTTTCTTTAAATGCCAGTTTTCCTCTCTGAACCATACTTGAACCAAATGGCTACTCTTAGAGATGAAACCTTTAATCTTAAACCTGACAAATTTGATGGAACCAATTTTAGGAGGTGGCAAAGCCAAATAAAATTTTGACTAACCACTTTGGAGCTCTGGTCGATTATTGACCAATCCTCTGCCTTCTCTAGTTCAACCTCTCCTGCCATCCCTGAAGAAGATTATCTTTGTAAGGATAGAATTCTAAGTGCCCTTTCTGATTTACTTTATGATATTTATCTATCTGTAGAAAGTGCAAAAGAATTATGAGATAACCTAGAATCTGAGTATGGCCTGGCTGATGCTGGTGTTGAGCGGTTCAACATCGCATCATTTTTTAGATATGTTATGGTAGATGATAAACCTATAAATGACCAACTCCACCAATTTCAAGAATATCTTAGGAAGCTTCAAACCAATGGAACCTCTCTCTCTGAAGAATTTAAGGTCTCAAGCCTTCTTGATAAATTACCTCCTTCTTCGGATGGCTTTACTAAAGGTCAGCTCCATAAGTAAGAAAAACTAATCCTAACTCAACTTCTCAATTCAATTAGGATAGAAGACCAACATAGGTCCAAAATCCAGCAAACCAGAGTCCCAGATACTCAAGCTAACCTGATCCTTACCAAATCCAAATCAAAACCTAATTTTCAACCAAACCAACAACACCAAACAAACCATCCTAACTGATCCTACTCAAATAAGTTCAAACCTAAGGGTAAAAACTTCAAGGCAAATATCACTAGATCCATCAAGCCTGCCCAAGGTCCAAGTAATAAGTTTTGCTTTGTATGCGGAAGGACCAATCATCTTGTAAGAGATTGCCATCATCGGAAGAGGGAGCCCTTTCGCAAGCTTTCTGGTTCCTCAGGACCTCAAGCTCATGTAGTTGAAGGTCCAAAAGATACCATCTTTAGGTCAGGAAGCTTTAACCCTGAAATTAATATTACTTCCTGTAACTTTGATTAGTGGTTGGATTCAGAAGCTAATGTTCACATTTGTTTTGACTACTCCTGGTTCACTATTATTCAGGACTCAAGCGGAGAAGGCGTAATCTTTGGGAACAATACAGCCGCCAAGATCAAGGGATAAGGACGAATTAATTTGAAAATGACTTCTGAAAAAGTTCTTACCCTGACGGATATATTGTATATTCCAAACCTTAGGAAGAACCAAGTCAGTGGATCTCAGCTGATCCAGAAAAGATATAAAATTGTCCTTGATTGTAATAAAGTTGTGATAACTAAGAATAATGCTTTTATAGGAAGAGGATATGTAAGTGAAGGCTTATTCAAATTAAATATAATAAATTATTTTATGAATAAAGTTGAGAATCAAGTTTATTTTGTGAATAAATCTAATCAAAATTTATGGCATAATAGATTAGGTCATGTACACTTAAGAAAAATCAAACATATGATGGATTTAAAGCTAATTCCCAAATCAATCTTAGATACATCTAAGTGTTAAATATGTACTGAATCGAAACAACCAAAAAAACCACTTAAATCAGTTGAAAAAAATTCTTCAGTCTTAGAATTGATACATAGTGATGTATGTGACTCTTTCAAAACTGCAATCCGTGGTGGTAATAGGTACATAGTAACCTTTATAGATGATTTTTCAAGATACTGCTACTGTTACCTAATGAAATCTAAGGATGAAACCTTTAATAAATTCAAAATTTATAAGAGTGAGGTAGAAAATCAACAAGAAAAGAAAATTAAGATACTTAGGACTGATAAAGGAGGGGAGTATAATTCAAATAATTTTTTTTCTATTCTGTCAAGAACATGGAATAGTTTATGAAGTAACTACTCCTTACTCTCCACAGTCTAACGGTGTGGCTGAGCGTAAAAACTATATCCTTTTGGATATACTGAATGCTATGTTGATTAGCTTAGGCCTACTTGAGAACTTGTGGGGGGAAGCTCTTCTGTTTTCTTACTTCATTCTAAATAGAATCCCTGTTAAGGATAGTGGTAAGACCCCTTATGAATTTTGGAAAGGCAGAGCTCCTAATTTGAATTTTCTCAAAGTGTGGGGGTGTCTAACTAAGGTGAATATTCCTGAATCCGAAAAAAGAAAACTAGGATCTAAAACTGTAGATGCTGTCTTTATTAGCTATGCCCAAAATAGTAATGCTTATAGGTTCTTAGTGATTAAATCAGATATTAGTGATATAAGTTTTAATTCAATCCTAGAAGTTAGAGATGCTTCTTTCTTTGAGGATATATTTTCTTTTAAGACTAAAATTTTTAGATCCCTAGAATGTGAACTATGTTCTTCTAGATCTATAGAACTAAAACTTGAAACTGAATTAAGAAGAAGAAGATCAGAATTGAAAAGAATTTTAGAGAAGAATTCTTTATATACCTTGTAGAGGGTGATCCTTGCACGTATAATGAAGCTATGTCATCATCAGATTCATCATATTGGAAGGAAGCTATAAATAGTGAAATTCAATCAATCCTAGAGAATAAAACTTGAATTTTATCAGATTTATCTCTTGAAAATAAAGCAATAGAACCTAAATAGATTTTCAAAAGAAAATTAAGATCAGATGGAACAGTAAAAAAAAAAATATAAAGCTAGATTAGTAGCTAAGGGATATAGCCAAAAGAAAGATAGATTATTTTGATACCTATGCTCCTGTAGCTAGGATAACCACCTTATGAACCTTGGTAGCATTAGCATCAATTCATAAATTAATGATTCATCAAATGGATATAAAAACTACATTCTTAAATAGAGAATTAGAAGAAGAAATCTATATAAACCAACCTCAAGATTTTATAGTTAAAGGACAAGAACATATGATATATAAATTAATTAAATTACTTTATAGATTAAAACAAGCTCCTAGATAATGGCATATTAAATTTGATGAAATTATCCTAGATAATAACTTTAGGATTAACAAACATGATAAATGTGTGTATTATAAAAGGAATAACTCAAATTTTATCATTTTATGCCTGTATGTAGATGATATTCTATTATTTGGAACATCACTAAAAATAATACAAGAAACTAAAAATTATTTGTCAAATAATTTTGATATGAAAGACTTAGGAGAAGCTTATATAATCTTAAGAATAAAACTTAAAAGAATAAATAACGAAATAGCCATAAACTTAACACATTCAATAGAAAAAATGCTTAAAAGGTTTGAATATTTTGATCTAAATCCTGTCTTTACCCCATATGATCATAGTTCACATTTAACTAAGAATTTAGGAAAATCTGTAAGACAGTTAGAGTATTCCCAGAGGATAGGGTCACTGTTATATATAGCAAATAGAACCCGTCCTGATATAGCTTATGCAGTAGGCAGGCTAAATCGGTATTCTAGCAATCCTAGTGAAGAACATTGGAAAGCCCTTGAAAGAGTCTTTAGATATCTAAAGGAAACTCTATTACTCTCTTATTCTTCGATTATCCAGAAGTACTAGAAGGATATAGTGATGCTAACTGGATGACAGATAATTTAGATGTTAAGTCCACCACAGGTTATCTCTTCATGTTTGGAGGAGGTGCAATATCTTGAGGTTCATGTAAACAAACAATAATAACAAGAAGTACGTTAGAGTTTAAATTAACTGCTCTTGACACCACTTGCACTAAAGCACAGTGGCTAAAAGATTTAATTAATAATATTAAATTTTTTCATTCAAAATATCTGCAGTACTAATAAATTGTGATTGTAGAGCTCTAATAAATCTATTAAATCAGCAGATATCAAATAAAAAGATGAATAATCATATTCTGATCAAATACAAAATTGTGAGAAATAAAATGAAAGATGTGATATCACTTCAATTTATAAGATCAAAAAATAATCTGTCTAATCTTTTAACTAAAGGTCTTTCAAAGACTTTGGTGTTTGAGACATCGAGGAGGATGGGGCTTAAGCCTGTATATTAGTCACCAGAGTGGACCCCTACCTTTGCGATTGGAGATTTCAGGGTCAAGGTTCAAAGGGAAACGACCTCTGAGGTGACGTCTGGGAGCACCATTTCTTAGACTTTGTCTCCAACCCATCCCTATGGTGTAGTACTCCATATGTAACTGTTAGGCTGAGCATAGCTCTAAATAGATCCAAGACTGAAAATTCAGCGAAGTACGATTTCGTTACATGTACCCTTGAAGGATCTACCTTAGTGAGAATAGTCGTGAGGCCGCGACTATGGGATTAGGGCGAATCTTTAGTAACTCTCATGAAAATCAAGGCAAGCGTATGGCCTAAATAGCGCTACCCCGCATTATGATCAGCTCATCTTCATACTATATTTTTTTTTAAATACTAAATGCAAGTTCAAACCTAGAAGGTACTTGTATTAAGCATAGTAAAAGCCCAATGAAAATTTTAACATGTTTGCTGAATTTAAATATTTTCATGAGTTTTGAAACTTGTGGGGGATTGTTAACCTTTTTTTTTAGGGAGTTTCAAAACTCCTCGCGTGGAACGTCGAACGCACGTGAACGTTCTGCATTGAGTACGCGTGAACGTTCCGTCGTTTGGCCGTTCCGTGAGCTGTACGCGCCGTGCGGTTGTTTCACGACCGTTTCGCAGGAGCTCCGCACACAGGCATCTGTTCCGGAGGTGGTTCTCGCACACACATTTGCTATGACTGTTTGGGCCTATTTAAGCCCCCCCCCTTTCCACAATTCTCGGTAGGGAAAAAAAAAACATCAAGAGTCTTCTTCTTTCCAAAAAAAAAAATTCTCTCTTCGCTCTCTCTCTTGTTTGATTTTTAATATTATTTGGGCTGAGGACGAGTCTGATCGGCATCCATTCGAGATCGTGCCACCGACGGACGTTGAAATACTTGGCTTTCAGGTTGTACCTTAGAGGAGGGTGTGTGGCTCAAGTCTTCGCACGAGAAGGGACCGAAATCTCCTTTAGGGCAGTGGTTTAACCGCCTCCCAAGCCAGATCATGTATTTTATTTTTTGTCACATCACATATACTGTATCACACACGTTAAGAAAAAAATATAAATATTTTAATATATATATATATTTTTTTAATTGGCATCTAAATTACTAATAAATTTTTTTTTAATTAGTTCATTTCTCTGTAATTTTTTTTTAATTATGTGGTTACATTATATATATATATATATATTATTTTATATATTTCCAATAACAATTTCAGTGTTACAGTGTACCTCATCTTCAACATTACACTTTGCTCTTTGCCCATCTTTTCTACCATGACTACATATTAATCCTGGAGAGAATTTAATATTTTGGAACAAAATGGAACAAGTTCAAAGGGCATACATGGAATTAGGCATGTTATAAAAATATAATAGAAAAATATATCACACCTATTAGTTCCTTCAGCGTGCACTGTGAAGTAAATGTATCTACAAAGATTTCATAAACTTGAAAACAATAAATTATAAGAGGGTTAGCAATGTCCACAGGCAATCTGATCTTTAGACCAAACTAACTGAATTTTGTGGAGCACAATAAGAAATCCATTACAAAAAACAGAATGAAATAGTTTTAAGCAATAAACTATTGATGAGCATGTTCCCAATGATATATCTCACAGCCAATGGCTTCTACGTTCCCAAAAGAGGGATTCATTTGGATGCCCAGGGTTATTCTCTACACCCCAGGATATATTCTGTTGGAGTTAAAAGTCCGTGATTCAGGCAACTAAATTTTATCCTTGATTATGCAGATAAGCATGCTACCTAACATGCCACTGTTTTTATGCTCATCTGAGGTGGTGTAGTTACTATGACGTCAGTACATTCAACGAGAGCCTTGTCTGTGTGGATGCAATGTGGTTGTTGCAAGGCATGGTTGTGTTGCCA
Source organism: Elaeis guineensis (assembly GCF_000442705.2). Lineage (NCBI taxonomy): Eukaryota > Viridiplantae > Streptophyta > Magnoliopsida > Arecales > Arecaceae > Elaeis > Elaeis guineensis. The sequence goes on along the minus strand of NC_026006.2, from coordinate 68,898,641 downwards.
TTGTGGGATGACGAATGGGCTTGTTGCTGGTGCAAGTGATGCGCATATGGGTTGTTGTTTAGCATCCCATCAGCCCTGGTTGGGGGAACTTTCCTTTTGCAAAGTCCACCTTTAGCCTGCAGCCTGATCTAGGGGGGAAAAAAAACTCCTTTGACTACCTACCTAGGTTATTCTACAACAAATCAAAATGAAGCACCAAATCTCCATGAAAAAAATTGGCTAGCAGTGAACATCAGATAGAAGTCCAAAGAATCAGGTTGGGAGATAGCTGATGTAATTGAGATTTGCAACCTCTAAATGATATTCCCTTTGAGGCTAACTAAAAGAAGCAGCTCCCAGCCCCAATATGTACTCTCACAAGTTGGGGAAAGATGCATCAGCTTTTAATACACTATCAGCAGATGTGGGATAAACAAACAGATTTTGGACTACCTGAAAGAGTCATTCTCTTGCTAACAACTATTTTTGGAAACTTGCACATCCATATAGCTTACCTGAGATTTTCTTTTTTTACATTTTATTTGCATTGCCAGTTAAGTAATTTCCCTTATCCAAGACTGAATCATGACACTGTCAAGAAAACAGTCATGCAATCAAACCTTACCGCTCACTATTAAATTTGACATTTTCCCTCTCCAGTTAACCATGTAAAAAAAACATCATAGAAAACCAACGGCTTCTTCCTTCACACATGAACATGTGTAAGCAACTAACATGATCATAAAACCAAATCATATTTGTACTACCCTAAGAGGAACCAAGATAACTGTCACATTCCATATCAGATTTAGCAAAAACTGAATCAGATGATGCTCTGGAATTAGTATGTTTTCATGCACAAATAGATCCGGGTAAATGATTTTAATGACTTCAAGGTTTTAAATACCATGAGATGGGGCTATCTTGTTTTTTCCATGGAACGGGACACCCCTGTACCATTCTCAGGACAGCAGATGTCCCATCCCACCCCAATCCATTTCCCAAATTGTCCTATCACCATCCGGGCACTCGGGTTGATGGGACGCCTCGCCATTCCACCAGTATTTAAAACCTTGATGACTATAAACAAACTCATATTTTAGAAGGTTAAGCATAGTATAACCCTTGTCAAATCCAATCAACTACTAAAAGAAAGAACGACAATGGAGAATTTTTGACATTATTAGTTTAGCTTGCAAATGGATGAGATATGGTTCCAGTAACCTGCTCATAAAGTCCCCAACCAAAAGTAAGCAGTGGCCAAGTATCTGCAAATAGATATATAATCATCATAGACAGGTGCACTTGAAAGAATGATACTCAACCTAAATAAAAGTATAACAATTAAGAGCAGGGAAAAAGGTTGGAAGATCACAAAGCAACATATTAACACCATTTATGATAGTTTCTAGATTGTAGCCAAATGCACATTTTGTTATCTGTGAAAGTCATTGTTGGACCTTGGAAATTTGCAAGGCTGGATAGTCGAGACAGGAAAAGATAAACTGTCAGGAAAAAGTTCCAGCAAAAGGTGAACTAGAATATGGAGCCTCCTCAGGGACATCTCCAGAGAAGCATTTTCTGTAGCCATCACCCAACATACAGCACTCTGTCCATCAATATTACCATAAACAGCTTTATTCCATTACATGAAAGCCAGTGTGAGTGCTCTTTGACAACTTGCTCTCTCAAGGACTTGATCCTCTATATCAAATACTTCATCACAACTTTAGCAACAGATTTTCTCAACTCTCCACCTCCAACTTTTAGCCATTATATACACATCTGAATCACCTCATTAGCCAGTCTTGAATGTTCATGAAGTTACATTTTTACTCAGTTACCCATTATATTGTACAATAGTACAAAAGTCCAAACTTTCCTACCCACTTATAACCACATCATCCTTGGGTTTATCAACATTAACAATTTCATCCTTCTTGTATTCATAAAATGTTCTTGCCAACTTTCTGCTGGACTTTGTCATATGTCTTAGTCAATTGTACTATTGTCTCATAATGTTTACCCGAAGCCACTTGCAAGAAACAATTGCACAATAATTAAAAACAGTGCTTTGAAAACATATCTCAACTTATCCACATCAAATACGACAAATGCCTTGATCTATCCTCCCATACTTCTGTACAACTGGTCCAGGATAGTGAAGATAATCACTCTGCAAATTCCATGGTTATTGATTCTGAATTCATCCTCAACAGTCACTCATGTCTACCTATCCACTTAATAATTTCAGCCATCTGATTGGAAAACACAAGTTCTCATAATAATCATCCCTGTCCCCTCAAAAAAAATAAAAAATAAAAAACACCCACCTGCACAGCCGGACAAGCATGCACAATCAGGATATATAGTTCTATAATCAATGATGTTCCTTACCGAAATAGGATTACATTTGCTATAAATTGCTTTGTATTGTCTCAGCACCTCCATTAAAAAAAAATTAAAAAGAAAAAAAAATTCTAAGGGCATAGACAGAGTACTAGTTTAATGATATGATTTGGAATTAACTAGAAAAGTTAGTAACATGCTTTGTAAAGCTAAAATGAAATAAAATAAATGTGGATTGTATGGTCTATTCTGAAACAACCAAAAGCTATACAAGAGCCAAGCCATCCGATACTGACCTGTGACTATGGTGCTATGGCAACCTCCATAAACAATGACCTTCACATGGCTTCTTGTGACCCTACAAACCCGACCTTCCAAAATTTTAATCCCTTTTGAAGCCCTTTTGAAGATGCTGATGGCCAATCCCCATGACAAGCAGTTGACTCAATGCAATGTATAGGATGAGGAGTAGAGAATGTGCAGAGATGAGAAACCTAAACCCGATTGCCCTTTCCCTCCATGTCCCACCCCCACACCTGACCAAAATCTTAAGCTTCAGAAAAACATAGAATGCATTGGTATTTTCTACCCTCCATGAAGATGGAAGATAGAACTAGCAGAATACTGAAAAATTTGGCAAAGAATGCATTATCCCACATTACTAAAACATCAAAGAAGTGAAATAACCTGACAATGCTAGCATATGACATCCACTGCAGCTACCATAGCAATCCTAACTCCTGTATTAAGAGTTACTAGACATGGTGGTGCTGAAAGAAATTCATAACCTGATATTGAGCATTCAATCCCACTTTAGCTGATAATAATCTCCTATGCTTTGAGCTCTCATCACCACCTCCGCTGAGATAACCAGATGAAATATTGCTATTCTTTCTTGAAATCTGTGACTTGGGAGACTCCGTCACAAATCTGCCAAATTATATCTGCCAACAGTTCAACATGGCTTGTGTAGTTCTCCTTTAAATTGTGTGTGTGTGTGTTTTGTGGCTTTTTTTTTTTTTTTTTTGTGAATGGTTAGGGTGGCTGAGTAAAACAGCCACCCAGAATTTGTTAGATAAAAAATATTGGTCTCCTTTAAAATTGTGAAAGAGATGCAGTAACTATAATCACCTCGATTGTTCAAAGTCCCACTCTATCCCTCATCCATTCCCAATATCTCTCCAAAGAATTGGTGTTGAATGAAACTCCCAACTGGAATACATTCTTGCCTGCCCCACTTGTAGACTTCACCATAAGCTGGTTAGAAAAAAAATCAAGGCTAAGCTACTAGATAGCTACAGAAAAATTACTTATTGTTACACTTGTGAGATAATTCATAGTACTCTCCTGACAAATGTCACCTATTATTGCAACAGAGAGAGCCCGCCCTGCAGCTGCCTTCATTATGACTACCTCAACTGGAGGTGGAAATGCTTCTGGAGGCTCCTAAGTAAACTAAAAAAGAGAGATCCATCTATTCAAAAAGTTCAAATTTTAGAAAACACGGCACTACCGGAGGACAACTTTGAGCAGCAAAGATTTATTAGTGGCTCATGCTTCACCAAGGTAACATAGCTTGGAACCATATCATCTGCTGAAACCCATGTCAGAAGTTTACCTGATTCTGATGAGGGAAAAAGGAACGCAATGTGAAACAGTCATTACCTGATTAACACTTAACATAAACCAGAAAAGCTAGAAGCCAAGGGTATTAAATAGTTGGTCGGCACCCCTTTCTTGCTGGAACAGGTCCTAGGTTTGACCTCACATGGTGGCATCGACATCATGTTTCTTAAATAAATATTTTAAAAAAGAAACTATTAATGATCATCGGCTTCCAATATTACCGGTACAAGACTCGGCTGAATGATATCAAAGGATCGAAGTACAAAAACATTTCCATAAGCAAAAGGCTTATGCCAACTATCCGTGTCTGCTTATAAAAAACATTTCTAGCCATTAGTTTCAATTAAGGGCCATAAAACTTCTTTCTGCACGTATCTACGGCTTGTGCTTTAAAAAATATAAAATTATCAAAAGAAGCCATCAGCTCTTCTTGACTTTTTTTTTTTTTTTTAAAACAAATGTAGCAAATTTGCAGATCAAAAGTTGAAGTATCCAACGAGGCCTTAACTGGCATAATCTTGTAGTAATCTTATTTTAATCACACCACAATGAAAGAATTAATATCTGGAAAAAATATCGAGAGCATAAATTATTTATCCTTCCCTCCGAGTAATTAAGGAATTCAAGAGAGAAAAACAGCAATCCGGGTCATCTATAAATTTCCAGAATTACCAAAATAAAATTTAAAAAGAAAAAAAGAGGAATCACCAGATTCAGAGATGATAAGTACCTACAGATCAAGATTAAAAAAAGGAGAGGAGGGATGGGAGGGGAGGGGTACCGGAGACGGCCATGGCAAAACCACATCCACCGCCGCAGACGTTCCTCCATTCATATCCGGCCAGGGGTTCGGCATGCAGACGGCCACCGGGAAAGAAGCGGCGACCTCTGGGGCGAGACACCGGGGAGGTAACCACACATCAACACCACCTTCCCTTTCCTTTCCGTCTTCCTCCATTTCCACTCTCTCTCTCTCTCTCTCTCCCCCCTCCACCAATCACTTGATAATCTCTTCCTCTCCCTCCTTATCCGCCGCCCCTTTCAAGTGTACTCCGTATTCTTGTTACATTTCGCCTTCCTCCAGATTTGAAGACAGGATTTTTAAGCTGTCTTCAGCTAGTCGTTTGGTAGGTTGGAAGAAGCTGCCTCTTATGTCTTGGCATTGTGCTGTTTCCTTTAATAAGACTAGCAGCGCTCTTCAATCGGACATCGCTCTCAATGATATCAAGCCTACCACCGATTAAGGCATCTTTCTCAACAAAACCAAGCGTACCACCGATCAGGTTTTGTGCTTCTCTCAAGGATCCATAATACACCCCAGGAAGATCTCCACCCCCATCAAGCTTAGCATATGCCATCAAGTTCTCCTCTAGCTAGTTGCTGAGCTGGAGGAAAGAACCCCGTCAGCTACCTGTTTCTAGATCAGCTCTACAAGAACAAACCCAGTACACGTTGCTGCAGAACGCTAACTAGAAAATATGAATTAGTGATCTGCAACAACATATACTCTTCACAGATTAGAAATGGCAGGTCTGGGCGAACAGCCCTCGTGCAATCCTTGTCGATCGAGCACATACTTAACAAAACAGCATTCAGCTCACAGAATCATATATTTCATATGGCCACAAAAAAGCATCGCACTGAGGCAGTGCGGGGAAAAAATAAAAAAAAAAAAAGAAAAGGGGCACTCCCCAGTCCCCACGCGGCGTTGATGGAAGACAAACATGCGAAGTTAGCCACCTAACAATCTGTAAGCATATATATTTATATTGCACGAACTCAGTCGAGCAACATTCCGATCCACCTGTGGATTGCAGCAAAGACAAGTCCATAACCCTGGTTCATGTGACAACACATCAAAGACAACTTCCGTTGCCTCGGCAACAGGATCAGGTAGCTCTCCAGGCTCCGTGCCTGCAGATAAATTTTCGGAAGGGTGGACCGCTGACTACATGGAACCAGGTCATACGATTCATAAGGCGCGCGCACCGGCACAATTTTGCTCAGTTCACTGATAACCTTTGGCTCAAAAACCTTCATGGCTGAGAAATTCAAAATTTTTGCTACATTCACTAAACATTATATGTCGATTTAATTTGATAGAGAGACTAATTATTCATATGTTACTAAAATCCAAATCAAATTTAATCAGGAATGCTGCTTCACACAAATGTACATATCAGAACAGTCAGCTGTCTTGTGTGCAAAAGGCAGCAAAGACTTACAAGACTATGGACAGGGTTATAATTAGTGGCGAGTTACATCCGCCTCCGCGTGCGCCTTCCCCCATTCAGATCAACGCTGTCAGCTATATTGAGTCCTATGTTGCTGCTACTGCTCCTCTTCCGGCAGATCGGACTGGGGTCATCATCCGCCTCAGCCACAGTTGCCAACAGGTCTGAAAGTAGTGACGGACACGTCTCCTCCAAGTAGTTAAATCCTTCAGTCTGCATAACAACTGCAACAAGATAATCGACAAACTATGGAATATGAGAAACTCAAGGAAGCAATTTAATCTTCCATTTCGAGCAGGATTTAATAGAGGAGAATTGGTAGCATGTAGCTTAACGAGGGATGCATCAAAAGCCACTAACTAAAGCACCAAAACATTTTCAGCATCAACTTTTATGACCACAGGATCTGGACAAGCCAAAATACTGCCATGGTTCCATCATGGAAGTTCACAATGAAACTGTCGCACAAAGGGTTAGATAAATCTGCTTCAAAATACAAACCATCTGATTGTCAGGGTAAAACTGCAGCTACAAAAGAATCACAGGAAGACAAAAATTGATGCATTGCACCAGATTGGGAAATAAAGTATTCTGCACTTCGTTGTTTGTCAAATTACACAAGGATGTAAGATAATAGTTTAGGCACACCAAAGCAAATTCATTGCTTGATAAAGAAGTATCCAAGCTAAGAAAGTACACAGTTCACTACCGTCCAGTTAGTTAATTCTAAAATCACTGCTGCCAACTATGTTCCAGAAAAGCACCAATATGCTTAAGAACTTATTCAGTTAGGGGTCTTATGTAACACTAATGCAAAAGGCAACAGCCCAACAGGATCATTCCACTCAGCAGCTTCCTCCACATGAACCTGACATGCTTCTTAATTGCAAAAACTCTGATCATTAATAATTAAAATACGGATGTTTCTGCTGAAGGATCCTTATCTTTGAAAAATCTGCCCTGATGAAGAAATGACCATACCAGCTCTCTATAGGCGAGTTCAACAGAGGAATTCGCTGACGACCATCATTCTTCTGGAAATATTCCAAGCTTACAATCAGCACCCTAGCTAATATTTTCCTTTTATTACCTCACTATAAATTATTCCACAGCTTATAACTACCACCACTTACGATTAGCTGTGATATAACCTAATATAACATGAAAAATAACCTAATGGCTCAAATGCTGTTCCCCAATATAGATCCAAATCATCGGACTTCTTACAAGCACAAAACCATAGCAAATATCATAATTATAAATATCATACCAACTCGATTATTTGAAACAACACATGATGCAAGTCAAAAAGATTCTTTTAGACCTTTAATCCAATATGTTTGGAAGCTCAAGAGTCTAGGTCACTGAAAGTAACTCCGTACAAACAGCAACCCACTGGGAAGGTCAAAACCTACTGGCATACATGCAGAACAGCAGAAACATCATATGATCATACTAGAATATAGTATCATTTGACCTTACCATGCATTACATCATGTATCAATACAACATTTAAAGAAATAAAAGGCCAGCACAGAGATGCAATCTATGTAGCTGCAAAATCACATTCAATTATTCTAACGATCACATATATATATATATATATATATATATATATATATATATATTTTTTTTTTTTTTTTTTTTTTTTTTAAAAAGTCAACCTCAAAATGGCCTAGTTGATCTTCTGAATCAAATTATGACACTGTGTAAAGATTGTTTGCTACATGAGCATGTGAAAAAAAGTAGAATACATGTTGTTTGATTTCCTCTTTTTTTTTCACCTTTCCTTCTTTTCCTTTTGGTATAAAATGAGTTCTCAGCAAAATTAACTGGTAGAGTGGCGGTATAGTATAAATGCGATCCCTAATAGACAGAAGAGATAATCACCACTTAAATTAATCCAACTTGATTGAACTCTAATCTACATTATTTCTTACCAGGCCTTCTTTATGTTTTACTACTATCCCTACATGCTGAAATTTGAAGAGAAAAATAAACACAACAAGATCCAATGAACAGTTGGTTTCCAATGGTGATTTGCTAGGCACATTCTTTCCACAAAACAGTAGCACAAGCTAGAGTTTACTCACAAGATGGACTTCATGAATGATAACAGATAAATCAGCACATAGATTATTCATGTGAGATTGGCATATGATAAATCTTGACTTTTCATTAAAACCAACAAAAAACGGGCAGCATAATAAATTTTTAATATCATTTCCCAAAATGTAATCCAATATTTTCTTCACCTATAACTGACATTTATAATCCACCAGTTCTTGTGTTTTATACTTTTTCATAAGCCATAATCTAACCAAGAGGCCTAATCCCTCCCCCAGGAGTGGTTGGCCCCCCTTCCCATCTAAATTGGATCCCTCACCTAGCCATTTTCAAACTGCTTGATCTTTTAGTTAACTTCCTACTGATCTTCACTTGGAAACATTTTCCAGCATTCTAAAGTACTCTGTATTCACTTGAGGTCCTAAGACCAATCCAATAAACTACCACCTCCAGTTATATGTATGAAAGTTCCACTAGCATAATCTAATCCTATTGCACCAAGGTAGACCCCCATCTCTCCTATGAAACATTTTTCCCAAAGTTAAAACTTGTTCTGTGCTCATGCCAGTGTGGTAGAAATGCAAATACAACTTAAGTATTTCCCAGGGCAAAACAGATATTGTCACCAGAAATCCTAAATTTCTTTCACAGATTTCATAAACAAATTAGGTGCAGATATCCAGGGCATGTTACAAAATTGCAAGATGTAGGAGGTGTATGTGAAAATAATAAAAATAAACATGAGGTTACCGTACCTATAATCTTAGACAATTATTATTATTATTATTATTATTATTATTATTATTGGTTTTGGGGTGTGTGTGTGTGGTGGGGGTAGATAGAATTATAGCAAACTGGAAAAAAATGCACCCAACCTAGAGATGACAAAACTGACCTCCCAAGTTCTCTCGAGCGGCTGTAAATTTTAGGCATACGGATTTTAAGTGAGAACACTGGTGTTGCTCTGCAAGGGCCAAAGTCGCTGCTACAGTATCAGCAGTCAGTTCTTCACATAACTTTGATTCACATAACTTCCTCAATCGATCTAGACCATATCTATCAGCTGCTGCCAATAGATGCTGCACCAGTATTGTGGATGTGCACAGAGAAACTGATCCAGTCAGTTCATGAACATCCGGAAATTCATCTGAGTATATGAATAGAAGCATGGCCTGCAGCAAACAAGGAACTTGTCACGAAAAGAATAAGCGCATGCATCTCCTGGCATGTCTACTAACCATATATGTGCACATAAGGACATGTTTTTTAAAATCTTCTGTTAATGCCATTGTTTTTTAACAAGCTCCAAATTATGTAATGAGTAACTAATTTTATATGATTTGCATAATAATTCAAACAATTTCCAATAGATTAGAATATATGTTCTACTTCAAAGAAAAAGAAGATAGGTCAAACAAAAAGAAGATCCTTGATCATCTTTTTTGTCATGATAATACATTGTAGCAGAGGAGTATTTGTTTGAAATGTTTGTTATGCTCAATACGATGTTACAAAGAAGGGCACATGCACTAAAGACTGGAAAAGTCTCCATTATACCAAACTGCAAATAGATTTTTAGATTATACCAAACGGCAAAATAGATTTTTAGATCAGATCAGCGCTTTCCTTTATACCAGCACATGCAATAAAGACCGGAAAAGGCTCCATTATACCAAACTGCAAATAGATTTTAGATCAGATCAGCACTTTCCATTATACAAAACCACCAATATATTTTTAGATCAGATAAGCACTTTCTTCAGATCAGATCAGCACTTTCCATTATACCAAACTGCAAATAGATTTTTAGATCGGATCAGCACTTTCTTCTTCTTCTTCTTCTTCGGGAGGGGGAGTTACTTGCAAAGGTAGCTCTGAAATATGGAGCATTAAATGTACAATATCACAGAAATAAAAGAAAACCTGAAACGCTATCTTTACTGTGATTAACTTGAAGCATATCACCTGTGGAAAGAGTGGAGCACTCTATCATTCTAAGTTTGGAAGAGTCCATAATCCAAGAAAGGACACAAGAATACCTGGCTAAAAATTGTGAGAAGGATTTTAAATAATTTAAACTGCTAAGGATGTTGAAACTAATAGAAACCAATGGTGAAGAAGGGCTAATCTAAAATATGTCGGCTGATGGTTATGGTTACCTAAGAATCCACAGATTATTAGACATAACATGACATTTCATAAAACACAATATTCGGATGATAAAGTACATACAAATCATGACTCAGCTTGGAGCAAGAAAGGATTTTAGATGCATCTTACAAAGCAAATATATTTTCCATGCAGTAAAAATGAGTAAAAATATCTTCTTTTAATAAACAGGTCAAACTTTATAAAAGGTAAATGAGCTGCATGATCATTACCTTGAAAACAGGAGGCTCAACATCTTGCACAACCACTCTATCCATCTTTGGATCCCCAATTAGACCAAAGAATTGGGCATTAAATACAGGTGAGCGAGCAGCAAGAATCTGCTTATGAGCTTTGAATGTCTCGTCACCAACTTCAAAAACAATGTCAGAGCCCATCCCAGATTCCAACAGCTCCTTAAGACACTTACCCATGTCTGGTGGTGGCACAGGAATAGAAAATTGTCTTGATGTTTCAATGCGATTTCTAACAACACCTACTGTGCAATTCATGACTAGACAATCATCCTTAAGATAATCTGATGTTTCCAATGCTGTCCTTCTGTAAAAACGCTTGTAACCCCTAACAGCAAATAGCCAGAATAAATCTGTAAAACTTAGCATCAAACAAAGAAAAGATACTTGACAGAAAACAAATGTATAGACAGCAGAAAGAAAGGTTAAGTGCACAAGCTAGAGATCCAACATAAATAATATAAAAAAGAACCCAATTTTGACAAAATCCCAGCCAGGTGAGGACTGATAGAAGATTGACACCAAATTTGACCCACAAAGAACACCTTTGATTAATAGGTGACACTGTAGGAATTGGGCAGTGGATTAATCTCACACAATGACATGTTTTTGACAGCATGTAAAGTGGCTAAATCATTCCCCAAGTTACAAAAGCAAGGTATGCTATTTATTTCTTCAGACAATATCGTTATAGAGTGGTCACAGGATTCATGTTTTCGACAGCATGTTTTGCCGCACACAGACGGCTAAATTGATGAGGCATGAAAGCAGAATATAGTCCCTAGTATTAGTTTCTTCAAATAATGGAGGGAATTATCACAAAAATGAGGAAATATTGCACAACATTGCATTCTATGACATACTTTAAATGAACCATCAGCCCTATCTTCTTCTTTGGTCCAAGCTGCAAAAGCTTACTTAAACACCAGGCCAATTTGTAGGCCTGATGGCACCAGCAATTCTCCCCTTTATAGTTTTCTTACTAGCTCGTAACTCGAAGCGACCCATACTGTATGAATTTTATACAAAATTCAAAGAGATAAGAATATTTTTGACCATAAAATTATCATTAGTTACCTCCATGTATCCTTCTAAGGTCACACCCCTCCAAGCATGACTAATGGAAACAAAAAACAGCATTAATATAAATGTATGGAAAATACATAAGTCAAAGATAAAACTTAGCATGAATTTATAAAATAAGATCATCATCAACTATCAACTAACCCTGGTTATTAGGTTATTGGCATAATTTAGTAACATTTTTTGAATATCATAATTATCTCCAATAACTCCAATAAATAATGAATTTTAAATAACAAGTTTAACAGGAAATAACACCATTTGATAGGGAAGAAAAAAGTAAATGTATCACTAATTAAGAAGTAGATGGTTTTGCTCAAGGCAGGGTATCTAACACTTCTTAATTTTTAAGGTTTTTCTGCTATCTACTTAGTTTCTCAAATTAGTCCTCTGTCACAATACCCATCTTTATATTTATAAATAATATAACCTTAATATTATTAACATCCAAATGTTTAACTTGCATTTGTGCATGTTCAACAGGATATGTGATTTATTTCTACAGTGCTTTCATTTTTCTTTTTCTAGTATCCTATATTCAATTTTGTTCCTTTTATCTCAATCTTTATCTTTCTTTTGTACTTCTCATTTAGTTTTTTCAACTTATGTAATCATGCTTTCTGGTCTTTTCTTTTTATGATTAGTTTCTTATGGTTTAGTTTTAAATTGATAGTATATGTTCCTTATTTTAGACGTCATTCACTATTTTGAGAATGTATATACACACTAACATGTAGACATATTAAGTTTTTTCTTCTTTTTTTTTTCAAACTCTACCTGCCAAACTCATTTGAATCACCGATATTTTTCATTTCTAAAATCTGCATTTGTACACGTTTGAGTGGTAGTAAACTTTAAAAATAAAACAGAGATAAATCCGATAAAAGACTGGAACCTCTGATCTGACTAGCTACATGATTACCCAACCCCATCCTTATCAAACTACAATATATAACAACAAAGAAGTACAAGACCAGGTTGTATATCAGAGAAACCAATGTTATCTCCATGGCTCTCATCCCTCGTGTTTCATCAGGCTTTAATCTGGAACCAATCACACTCCTGCTGATTCCCTTATTGCTGGGCTGCTATTTTAGAAATTTTCAGTGCTCCACCTGTATTTGTAAGTAACTTGGCTGTTTTCGCTGCTAAAAATCCCCTTTTTCAACATCACTGCATTTCTATAACATAATTGAAGTTAGTGGATCTTGTTAAGTAATTACCTATGAGCATCTGTGACAAAGAAATCAAGGAATATCATCCCAAACCTCCCACACCGTATATACGTACTCATATCTCTGACTGCCTAAAATGGCATAGATCCACGGTTATTGCTCCAAGAACCAATGCTGACAAATGCTGAACTTAGTAGGACATAAATTAGAAAATAACCGTCAAAACATCATTAAGAATATCAAGCACTCAAATTTGAGCCTGTACTATCCTCTTTCAAAATGGTTGGTGCAATCTATGCTCATTACCACTTTAAACACATCCAGTCAAGAAGCATTATCCGTAAATCTTCCAGCATGCGCAATTTAAGATGAATTCTTACAAAAAAAAAAAAATCATATCATAGTGGCACATGATATCATTATGGAAAAGGAAAAAAAGAAACAAAAGATAACTAGAAGCATATCCAATTCTCCAATTCAAATTGAATTCAACCCACCAATAAGATAAGTAAACAAAAAGAGAACCCCATAACAAGAACGTGAAAGGAAGAGAAACAAGAAGCATGGCAAGAACCAAACGTTGTGCTGGCAAGCAAGAAACGTACCACATGCTCCCCCGATATTTGAGAGTGTAGGGCCCCCCTTCCAGCGCCCGATCGAAGTGGCTGTGCACCTTGTGCTTCCCCTTGCCACTCTGGTCGAGCAGCGTGAGCTCGAACAACGCCCTCACATCGGTGCCCTCACTTGCAAGGGCGATGAACACCGACACGTACAGGGAGTTGTCCTCAGGGTTCTTGCCGTCAGGATAGAAGTAGACCGCCCACTGGTAACCGCCGACGCTGAAGGTGTCGCTGGTTATGTACTTCCCGAAGCCCATCCCCTTCACCAGGGAGTACCCCTTCACTGTGTACCGATGCGATCCATTCACCGTCTCGCACACCGACTTGGACTGCGAGACGCTGGGGCGATGAAGCAGGTCGGCGGTGGCAAGGTTGTGATTGAGCCCCCCTTGATCCCCTTCGGGCTTCGCCATCTCATCGGATTCTTGGACCGCTTCCCGAACCACGACCGCCGATCCCCCACAAATGTGGAATCAAAGAAAACAGATATCGTGAAATTCGTCCGGGATCGGCTCGGGGCTCCAAGAAGCGGAGGAACCCTAACCCTAACCCTAACCCTAACCCCAATTCTAGATCGACGAGGGGATGAAAGAGGGAGAGTCTTGCGAAGGAGATGGGCTTCGAGGCGTATGGGGGTGGAGGCTGTTACTCTTCTATGAACAGGAGACGGCGTCGGACAGAAATCCAAGAGCTTCTCGGGAGGACATTAGACAAAGGACAACAAGGGGAAGGAGGGAGAAATTTGGGAAACGGATCACAAGGTTAAAGAGAAGGGGCGCATATTTATAGACGTTATGAAGGAGGTGTGAGTACTTTACACCGAATGTCGTTGTATAGTACCTCCGATGCATCGGCCGACCGGGTACACATGAAGTACGGACATGCCGCATAGACAGTTCTGTGCAATTACCCATCACTTTCCATCTCTGCCGCTTTTTTTTTTTTTTTTTTTTTTGTGTGTGTAACCTGATATAAATATTTTATTTTAAGAATGCATGATAAAAATAGTTTATTATTATTTATTAATAGAAATTTTTTTGGGGGTAAAATGGGGGAGCATGGCTATATTAAAATGAGGGCCGTAACCAACAAGTACATTTGACCTCCAAAAGCGATAAACAAACAGTTAGCATACCTTCGCACCAATAAAACCAAATTACCCCGGTGAAACAAAGATGACTAATACATACAACTGAACCCAAGCAAACAAAGTGATAGCAAACTTTAATATACACCACAAAATTGGGTACCCAGACCTTCAAAAATATGTGAAACAAACCTGGACAAAGCCCAAAAGTTTATGCCGCTGAGCTATCACTGTGACAGATCCAAGTCACTTGCCAGTCCAAGTAAGGGATAGAAAACTTGGCCAACAACTCCTCAGCAATAAGCATTCAAAAAACTGACTCAACATAAAGCTTAAGGCAGCCATCAGCAGAATATTGACAAGGCATGTACACCCACTAAAATAGCAAAGCAAGATAAAAACCAGCTATTCAACAATAAGTCTTTCTACCAAACAAAAAAAAAAATTATAAGTCTCTTGGACCAGTGATCCCTTCCCCTGGTAGAGAACAACCTCCCACTGTCACTTCAGTGCCCTGACTATGTAATATAAAAGACTTCAGAAGACAATCTGTAATGGTACCAACTAAAAGAAGAGAAACAAGAAGCTCATACTTCCAACTCAATCCACAACAAGAGAACATAGTGACTAGGCTTATAAAAAAGATAAAATTCATAATCAAACAAGGCCAGAAGGACCAGTCACCCATCTGATAACTCCACAAAAAGAAACAGAATTCAGAATTGTTCATTTCTGCTTCCAAGATAGCATCATGCTTGCCTGTTCCCACTGAAAACAGTTCAAGTACGCAGTGCTTGTCATAGCATGATCAATTAGCAAGAAAGTCCAGAGTGTCTAAGCTCCAAGCAAACCACGGGAATTTATTTATTAATAGAATTTTAAGCCACCTCTTTTGAGTCTTAAATAAAGAGATATGAAAGAAAAACTAAAATAAAAATTTGTGAAAAATATAAGAAGTATTGCTGTAGATGGCAAGGGAATGATTTTACACGTACAATGAAAATAATAAATAAAGTGTGTGTGTGTGTGTGTGTGTGTGTGGAAACCTTATGTTGACCATTTGAACTCAAATCTAATATTATACATGAGAAGCATCTCATATCATTTTTTGAAAATCCTGACTTGCAATATACGCAATTCATTTGTTTATAATTGGAACGAGAAAGGGGCCTGAATTGATAATGGTATAGTTTGTGTCCAAATAAATTCATGAATAAATTGCCTCATACTAAATCTTTTTATGTTTGTCTTGATTTGAGCATGAATCATATACTTTAATTGATTACAATCAACACAAATTACCAATGGCATCAATTTAAAATTTTAAAATCAATAAGAATATAGAGTTTTTCTTTGCAGTTAAAAGGTTATGGATGAAAGGTCCTTTACCCCTTTCCCTTGACATTACGAGAAATCACCATTTGAGAATTGTGATATAAGAAATGAATAAAGTTCTTGAAAAATGACTCTTCTCTTGGTCCTCAAATTGTTTGATAGTAATATCCATTTATTTTCTAAAATTATTTTGGGATTATGTATTTTTTCTACTGTTTATAACTATGGCTTGATTCCTAATGAAAAATCAAAATATTTCAGTAAAAATTGTGAAAATCTTGAGTTATCAATTTGATCAACAATACATATATAGTGTCACGGTATGCAGATTAACTAGCTATCTAAAGGTTCTTATGGGCTAGACTAGACCAAAATAGAAAGAATTAAATCGATAATGTCAAAGGTTTGGCCTAAATTTATAATTGTTTTGCTTACTCAACTTTCCACCCTAATTAGCCTTAAGAAATTATAAGTATGTTGCAACAACCCAGAACCTCATCCAACAAGACTAGCCAAAAAATGTTATTTGGATTTTTTGATTCTGTATAGGTATCCAAGATCCTTTTGGCAAATAATCGATATAGGACTAAATACAAATCTACATGAATCCTCACATACTCTCTCCGTTTAAGCTCTATCATCCTTGCCAAGTTAAGGATCCAAATCCATATATCTATTCATAAACACCAAAATCTACCTGTGGTCATCCTCAATGAATCCATATTGTAATATCTCCTAATCTATATAGACTATAGACTGGGTCGGCTCTGATACTATTTGTAACAATCCAGAATCTCATCTAAAAAAATTAGTCAAAAGATGTTATTTAGATTTTTTGGTCCTGTATAAGTACTCAAAATCTTTTCAGTAAATAACTGATGTGGGACTAAATATACACCTGCACGGATCCTCATATAAATCTTATAGCTTATTGAGTGATCCCGAGGTTAGGAGTTCGAGCCTCTTTCGTCCCTGTGTGAGGACTCGTATGGATGTGTAATAGTCTTACATTGGTTATTCATTGAGAAGATCTTGGATGCTTATATAGGACCAAAGAATCAAAAAAAAAAAAAAGGTTAGCCTTTTGGATCCAATCTATATCTTATATAGATTAGGGAACACTGCAGTATGGATTCATTGGACTGACCATAGATTGATTGTGGTGTTTATGAATCAATGTATTTATTTAAATCTTTAGCCTGGTGAGGATATCAGGGTGATTCGTACAAACGTGTATTTAATTCCATATTAGTTATTTGCTATGAAGATCTTGGATACTTATACATAATCAAAAAATCTAAATAAATATCTTCCAATTAACTTGTTGGGTGGGGCTCTGGATTGTTATACATATAAATCCATATACTGGATTCTTCCAAAAAATAGTTGATTGCAATTGGTATAGGATAGCATAGTTGTTTGGAGTTTCCATGTCTCATGCAACCTTGACATATAGGCATGGTCGCCAAAATATTATCCCACGTTGTCACAATAAAATAGGCATTGTCAAATCATGAGTCTAGCATTTTTATGTGCTTTTGTGTGCACAAAGCTGATGTAAGTACTTGGCTTGAGAATGATGGAATGAACTAACTCACTATAATGATCAATAATGTATGAGCACAAAAAGGAGGACATCAAAGAATCATTATCAAAATCAGATAATCGAATCATTATTCTAGAAAATGTAGTGCATAGTTCATATCTATGACTGTTGCTATAAATTGTATCAAGCAATTTCTGATACAGAATGAAATTGCTAAAGCCTAGTCAATATTATTGATAACTAATTGCATGATTTTGCATTTCTTTCACCTTTTCATCTCCAACAACCAGTCGATCACTCCATCATATTTATTCTTTGTAGACAGAGTCTTAAGACTCTATTAAGGTTTTCCTTAGGGAACTTCATAAGTTATATTCATAGACTATAAGTTATATTCAAACAAAGATACGATTTTTCGCGCTCCCCATATGATTGCGTGGGGACCCCCTTGAATCACTTGAGGGAATGAAAAAAAGTTGGTACTTTTTAAATTATTGGCTGATACTTATAAGCGTTGCATATAAGTTGTACATATTATTTAAAAAAAAAATAGAAAAAATGAAATAAAACATGTATATATAACAACCAAGCATACATAACAAACTCGCATCGCAACACTTTATCATATATGAAATGGTAAATATGTTCATTGTCAAATATTTTTGAATGTCCGTTGCAACCCATAGAACTCAAACAATACTAAAATATACATCAACTGATTGACCGGCCTCTTAAAATAAATGGTATATCCAAGAACGTATGAGAAACTCTCCAAGAACCGTGGTATACCATTTATTTTAAGAGGCCGGTCTGTCAGTTGATGGGTTGGCCAGCCCAGACAGTAGTCAACTCTTGGATACGATTGTACTTTAATATCTTGAGCTTCTCATCATTGTTGAGGCTGATTATATTGGATGTAACTTTGTAAGTTGGTGAGGTTCATTGGGTTTACCCATCCATCAAAGTTGATTTTAACAGTCTATCAACCAAATTCATCTTCAAATCTCTCCATAAAATCCATCAAATTATTCTAAGTCTCCTCTGCTGCTCGCCCACGTATCCAATTGTCTCCATGATGACAAAGGCGCCGCATGTCATTGACCTGGATCCGCATACTTAAAAAGGACGAGTGGGACCACCTAACCACTCTATACTCATAGTTCTTCCCTCCATGTTAGATCGCAGATTATCCAAGCCGTTCCAAGAAATCATCGCCAGACTCAAAAATCGCTTATTTATTAAAACCTGAGCCAGCATGTGATCCAATCCAACAGCGATAAACGGGACCGATAGCCAAAACACTCCCCTCCGGCACCTGATTTTCACAAATCGAATGCCGCGTTTAGGTGAAGCACCCCCGGTGGGACGGCTCAAGGCGTCCATGCGGGTTAACGCCCGTTAATCCCCTGGCCACCACATATCACACTTTTTTAATCGTGCCCTCGACGGGGACGTTTTCGAAGTCTGGGCCTACTCCGTTCCTTAAACGTGATCCCAAAATCTACAAGCGCATTAGCTTTTGACGTCCGAGATCCACCGCTGATTGCGGGACAAGAAGTAAGACCCACGCCGTCCCTATCTTCGACGTCGAGCCGAAAGCCCTTCATCCCCTCTCCACGGACGCAGGCACACAGAGAGAGAGAGAGAGCTTTGTCGAGAATAGAAGCATGAAAGGCCTCCGTGAGCTGGGAGTGGTCTTCCACACGCCGCTCTTCGTGAGGATCAGCGTCCTCGCCTTCACCGCCGTCGTCTCCTTCTACCTCGGCCGGCGTTGGTCCGACGGCTATCCCCAGCTTGTCTTCTACACCCACTCCCTCCCCTCCTCCTCCCCGTCCGTCACCGTCTCCCCCAATGCCAACGTCACCCTCGACGTCTCCGCCCTCCTCTCCAATGCCTCCGCTTCCGACGCCGCTGGAGCCCCGCCGCTGCAGGACTATTCACCGGATCCACTTCCCTCCCGTCCCCCTCCCCCTCCTCCTTCCGGGCCGGCGCTGGCGAGGGTTGGAATCGTGGACGAGGATGGGACGATGAGGGAGGACTTCGACGTAGGGCCGTTCGACCTGGATCTGGTGGATAGCGATGGGGGAGCAGGGAATGAAACGGGGATTGGGAATGGGGACGTGGATAGGCGGGCTAGGGTTAAGATTAACAAGTTTCACCTCTGTCCAGAGAGCATGAGGGAGTATATTCCTTGCTTGGACAATGAGGAGGAGATCAAGGAGCTCCAATCGACTGAGAGAGGGGAGAAGTTCGAGCGGCACTGCCCAGCACAAGGGAAAGGGTTGGACTGTCTGGTTCCTGCACCCAAGGACTACAAGACCTCAATTCCGTGGCCTAGAAGCAGGGATGAGGTATTTCCTTTATTTATTTCTTTCTCCTCTCCATCTGTCAATTAATCTACCTATTGTGTTTCAAGTATGTGTTCCTGTATCTGGTTTCCTTCACCGTTGTTGACTTCTTGTAGTTTTGTTTCGATTAGCTGCATTATTGAACCCTGGGACTTTTTAAAGTATGATTCTTTGTGGCCAATTTTTACCATTTGGTTGAGTTCTGAAAATGCCAAGATATCCGTGACTCCAATCAGTGAAATACACTTATTTTGTGAGACTAATTTCAACTGATTGGGTTGAAGTTTAAGCAACTAGTACAGTTTCTGATTGCCTTAATGAAGAGCACTTAAAATCTAAAGGTTGTAAGCTAAACTCACAACAAAACATACAGGACAAGTTCGTTTAATTTAATGAACAATTTATGAAGGAAGAAGAGTAATAAAATCTGATTCCTATTCTCACATTATGAAGTTAGTTTGATCATCATTCTTTGAGTGTTCTTCCGCTTCCCACTTTTCTTTGTTGTCCATTTTTCATACTTCTTTCTTTGCGCACAATTTTTACCAGAACAAAACAGATTTTATGTAACTGCCATGTGTCAACATGTTTGACTACAGTGCCTCCAAATCGCACATTAACCTATTTCATATGGAAAGGTCTCTGAGCATGTGTCTTCTTCTAATGAGGCCTCCAGATTGGAATGCAACTGACCGAACTTTGTACATATGCTATACACTGACAATGTGGCGCTCATGTATAATTTCAACATAGACAGATCTATTGCATATGACAATTACAGCATAGGACACAGGACCTAAGTTGTTATATGCACATATTTTTTTGTTTAAATTATTCAGTCATGGGAAGAAGTTCTCTAACTTTCACAAAATCATTTCTGCCATCCGTAGCATAATGCAAACGGGGTTAGCCTTCTCTAGCAGGTGACCTTAAAGTTGTGATTTAGAAGAGAGAAGTTGAAGAATCTGGTTTATACCTTAGCACTACATAATAAGAGGAGCTGGTAACACTGCATTACAAGTTTTAGAGTTTGGTTTTGTTGGAGGCAAATGCCATCTGCAATGTTTTTTTTCTCTTTGTTTTTGTTAAAGTCCTCATTTGAGTAACAGTTTCTTCTGAAACCTAAATTCACCTTTTGGGAGTATAAGATCCAAAATTGGCAAGTGAACCAAGAAGATGGAATTTACAAAGTCTGTAGAACAATGGATAGTTGTATACAGAAGGAAACTATATAGTCCAAAGGCAGTCAACTACCCAGTTCACCGAAGTCTTCATCAAAATACTAGGTCAAAGAAATATGAAAAGTTGTTATGCTCAATTTGACAATTTCTTTTGCTTAAAAGGTCGTTATTGTCTTGCCTAATTTTTCTGGCTTAAACATCTCTGACACCATACAATTAAAATCATCAATGTCGCATTTTCCTGCTGCCAACTAAAGCTTTATCAAGACAGTTTGCAATTTGCTAAAGGAAAAACAAACTTTGTTTCGTGAATATGATGAGAGTCACAAATTTTTAAAATCTCTATATCTCA
Source organism: Elaeis guineensis (assembly GCF_000442705.2). Taxonomy (NCBI): domain Eukaryota; kingdom Viridiplantae; phylum Streptophyta; class Magnoliopsida; order Arecales; family Arecaceae; genus Elaeis; species Elaeis guineensis. Next base: position 68,877,257 of record NC_026006.2, on the reverse strand, counting down.
GGGTTTTAAATGTCTTAGAATCTCTTTTGCTTTTGAGTACCCTTAAGCAAGCTACTTCAATTAGTTCAAACAATTTTCTGCTTTTTTGACCCCTAGGTAACTTTGAAAGTGGCAAATGGAAATGCAATACTTTTACCCCCCCAAAAAATAATAGTGGATAGCTGAAACTCGAAGCCCAACCTTCAAGTCAAAGTGACATTAAGACAATCACAAAGCTGCATGCAAGAATCAGTGGTCTTTTGTCTCTTTCCTCTATAAGATAGATCCTGCAGTCCACATCATTGATTGAATTTACTTTTGGAAGATTTTGCTGTTATCTGAAGGTTTTACTCTGACATACTATTATTTTTCTCTTGAGTCTTGACAAATCATTTTTTCAATTTTAAAATATTATCTCAGGTATGGTATAGCAATGTACCACATACACGCTTGGTGGAAGATAAAGGAGGGCAAAACTGGATCTCAAGGGATCATAACAAATTCAAATTTCCAGGTGGTGGAACCCAGTTTATACATGGAGCAAATCAGTACTTGGATCAGATCTCCAAGGTTACATAATTTCCAAAATGTCTAGTTTCTAACTTATATTCATCTTGTGCATATATGAGTGCAGTATTTCTTCTTCCTCCCATAACATGCAGATGGTTCCAGATATTGCATTTGGTACTCATACAAGAGTTGCCCTGGATGTTGGGTGTGGTGTGGCAAGTTTTGGTGCTTTTCTACTGTCACGTAATGTCATCACCTTGTCCATTGCTCCAAAAGATGTTCATGAAAATCAGATTCAATTTGCTCTTGAACGTGGTGTGCCAGCCATGGTAGCAGCTTTTGCAACACGACGGTTATTATATCCAAGCCAGGCATTTGACTTGATTCATTGTTCAAGATGTCGAATAAATTGGACCTGTGATGGTATGTCATCTCCCATCTAAAATTGTTACGTGTATTCATAAGATACAAGCCTGCAGTGCTGGTAGTGTATTCTGTTCTTCACATATCCTACTTACTGTATGGATATATATCTTTGCTACCTCAAAACTTGCTGAGATTATGTATATTCTCTGCCAACTTTCAATTGCATGACATGTTCCATGGTATATTCACATCAAGGTCCACCACTATGTTAGGCATTTTTTTTGGTGCTGAGTTTAAAAATTTGTACCTCCTTTTTTGAAAAAACATTTAAACATATAATTCTAAAGAGTGTGATTGCTAACATCTGCTTGGCTTCATTGTGCTGATCAATTTCCAATTTCTGGTGAAGATGGAATTTTGCTCCTCGAGGTTAACAGAATGCTTAGAGCTGGAGGATATTTTGTTTGGGCTGCACAACCAGTTTATAAACATGAAGAGAGCCAACAGGAGGCATGGAAAGGTATCTTCCTTCAAAATTGTTATTCAAAAGAGAGCATGTTTACAGTTTTGTGATGTAATTGGTTCTTATACATGGATAACATGAGGTAATTGCCAAGTTTTTGAACATGGTAAACATGTCTAATTGTCTATGTTTGTAAGCTCTTGTATATCATCTCTAGTTATTAGTTCATATTGATCTTTGTTATAGTCACTTGACAATATGACCATATTCAAGTTTTTTGTACAGCAGATTCTAATTCCTATTACTGGTTTTCTATTATAAATTGGATAGATGGAGTTTAATATATGCAGCATCTGCCAATGATGCATAGTTTTAATAATGCATTTAGTGTATTCATATATTTAGCCTTTTAACTTTGGGGGTGTTTGGTACATAATGTTTCTTGTTCATTGTTTATTTGACTATCTACTGCATAAGAGACTGTCATCTACCTGGACATTTTTGTTTGAATAACTTTAACAAGTTCACTTGTTCCCCCTATCCTCTATTTGGTCCCCATTTTAGAGTAAATATACTATCGTCTCGCTCCAATGCCATGGCTTTGTGTATGTTTGATGCATGAACATTCAATTTGAGATCATCTAAGGAATATCCTGTTGTTAGTTCTTATGCTATTTCGGTGTCCTATTTGTGGTTTTTCAGTAACCCTGTGATTTTGCAGCGTACTAGCAACTCTTTTATTAAAATAGGCAATTGCCCCTGGTATTATTCATTTAATTATGTAACTAGTGGTTTCTTAAGTGAAACCCTTCTGCATAAGATGATGAAATGGTTGATGAAGTGTTCCTCTAATTTTTTTGTTTCAGCAAACAGATCCATCTGTTTTTGATTGGCTGCACAGAAATCTTCTTTTTTATTAATCCTGTCAGTAACAGTAAAAATTCAGGATAGGTGCACCTCTGCAGAGTGGGTTTCCACATGTTGAGCTGAATAAGAAAATAACCTAGATTCCATAGTTATCTTTGTGATATTGAAACATCAAGTTTGATTCTTTTAGTCTCATTGTGGAAAAAAAATTACATAAATAATGCCTTTCCCTCTCTATTTTATCCACAGATGTGTCAGGTTTTGGCATAGCTATATTCAGAATCAATAACTTTCCTTACAAAATTTTCAACTCCTAGTTTATCTGCAGAAATATTAGGTTCCAGTATATCTATCTTTAGAATCAATAGTTTTCTTTTGTCCAGTTGTATCTATGAATGCTTTGATGAAGCTTCTTTATTGTTTCTCTGCACATGGATCTGAAATCTGATTTATATGTATAGAGATGGAGAACCTTACTGCTCGTATATGCTGGAAACTTGTGAAGAAGGAGGGATATATTGCCATATGGCAAAAGCCTTTAAACAACTCTTGCTATACGAGTCGCAATTTTGACATCCAACCTCCACTTTGCAATGCAGAGGATGACCCAAATAATGTTTGGTATCTTCAAGTCCTTTATGCTCAGTGTTGTAAAAAATGACCCAGAATTGTTTTTATAGATGATGTTCTTCCTTGTTTGATATAGGAATTTTAAACAAATAATAGGCATTGTAGAAGCTTCTTTCTGGGTGTCCCCACCTTCTCCGCATCCATACATATATCACCTTGTAAAGCTTATTCTTTGTCCTGTTGCCTCTAGTTACTTTACTAACTATAGTGTGAAAAGATTATTGTTATCCCCATTAATGCATGCTCATGATATTTTATGATATTCACGTTTTTGACCCGTCATAACTTTATCCAAATTGAAGTCTGCTATGTTCTGGAAATTCACATAATGCCCAGATCCTTCAATTGGAGATTTATTTTATTAATTTTGAAAAGCACAAGCCAGCTGGATTTAAGTTCCTGATCTACAGCCCTCTCCTTGGAGCATGCCCCAGGAGAGATTCTGTTTGAGCTTAGATTCTGGCACTCTCACCATATTTATTCTTTAAAAGAAAAGCCAAATTCTTTCATTCCATCTCAACCTTCCTTCCTTGGGTTTCTCTTCCTTACAACCGGAGACCTCTTCCTTAAAACTTAAGTTTTTTGTTTTTTTTTTTTTGTTATTTTTTTTTAATAACAAGAAATATAAAACATGAAATTAAACTAAAACATCCGATTACAGCCTTAAATCTTTTGGGGTAGCAAACTATGCATTCTTGGTGCAGCAACCCTTATAGACCTCTGGAAATTATAAGTTTTAAAAAAGATCTAAAATGATAACTGAATAACAAGGTTCTTTTATTTAGAAAGAGATTTTGTCACTTCTTTTCACCAAAATGCACTGCCTGATGCTTGCTGAATGTATTTTTCTTCAATTTATTTTTCGATTTCCTTTGTTGTGTTTTGTAAGTAGCTCTTTCTGCAGGTATGTTGATCTGAAAGTGTGCATTAGCCAACTTCCGGAGAGTAAATATGGAGCAAATATTACAGCCTGGCCTGCTCGCTTGAATGAGCCCCCACAAAGGCTTCAAGGTGTAGAAATGGATGCTTACATAGCAAAAAATGAGCTCTTCACGGCAGAGACAAGATACTGGAATGACATCATTTCAGGCTATATCCGGGTTTTTCATTGGAAAAATATGAATTTGCGGAATGTGATGGACATGAGAGCTGGATTTGGAGGGTAAACTTTTCCCCTTTCACACTTCCATTTTGAAGTGTTGATAAGATACTTGACATATGGTATCTTAAGATGTTACAAGCATATTTGTGTGATTTGATACATTTATACAACAATTGAACACTTAACAAAGGAGTAAAACTTTCAAATAGCAAACATATTATAATTTAACTTGATTAATGTACCATTATCATTATGTAAGGTGCACTCTTGTGCTTTTGAAGCAAGAGAAGTACCTCAATAATTTTCATGTGTAGACTGCGATATTAATTGGATAACTAGTGATATATTGACCAAAATAAAGCAACTTAGGACAAAATTTTGGAAGCAGTGATCAAATATATTATTCAGATAATACTTCTACAGACTACCAAAAAGATATGTCTTATATAGAGTAGATAAACTTGGACCATAAACAATGTGAGTAAGCTTTATTGACTTAACAATTGAAGAAATGGAGCTTTTTAATCTGCTGATCTTTCCCCCTTAATATTAAGCTGATAATATTGATAGTTTTATTGATCAAAGTGTTAGCAGACAAAAGAAAATTAGGACCTGGAGGTACTTGTTACACTGAGCTCAACATTGTGTTCTAAATTATCTCAGTTTTTCAGCCAGTATATTGGCTGAATTTTTAGAAGATCCTGTAATAGTAATAGTAAAATAATATCTCTAATGAAGGATGATGCCTTTTTGGATTAAATATCTCCAGATTGTTGGTCGTATGGTAGTGTAATTTGATTTCTAACGTTGACTGGTTTGAATTGAACTTGAGTACTGGTAGAAAAAGATTAATTCTCATAGTGGTTGATTTGATTGTTTATTTGGGCCCTTGGTTTAATGAGTTGGGGGTGGGTGCAGCGTGGGAAAGCTTTCAAAACTTCAGTATATTATACATATCTAGTTATCATATATTAAAAATTATCAAAGACAACTAATCTGTAAATTCAAAATATTTATAGAATAATGAGTGGTACTTTTTATACTATTATAACTAATTCTAGTCTGCTCTTACTGATGAAAGATACTCGATATAACTATAAAGCACGACATAGAAGCACTAAGAAACTGAAGCAAAAGTGGGAACAGGGTTCTGAGGTGGGTTCAATGTAGTACTGCCTATTGCATTTGGAACCTTGCTTTTCCTAATCATATATTAAAAACCACTTGTTTGCACACGTAGAAATATTGCATTAGATGACATGATGATTCAGAAAACTAGTTGGTCTAATCATAGTGGAGAAATCAATTCACTTAAAATTTAATATGGATCTCTACAGCAGAAGCTATGTGGAGTGTGTAGATGGTAAGAGGGCAAACAGTAAAGTGATGGTAGTGGATCATTTTGTTGAAGTGTGACGTAGGCACACCCTCTTTCTGTTAAAATTTTTGCCCTTGTATTACTTTGGATGTAAAATGGCCTTCTTCCTCATATCATCGTTTCTCTGGCTTGGACCTATTCTTTTTAATATGTTAGTTTTTTTTTTCTGCTTCATGACTACTCTAGATCTGGATAACTGACAAGAAAAGAAAGGAAAAGACCAATCAATTCTGTGCTTATGCTCCCCCTGCTGCACCATGCTGCTGAGCCGGCATTCCTTTGTTATATGATCATGTATCACCATCTTGTGGCAGGTTTGCAGTGGCATTAATTAACAATCAAATTGATTGCTGGGTGATGAATGTTGTCCCAGTTAGCGGACCCAACACATTGCCTGTAATATATGATCGTGGACTCATAGGGGTGATCCATGACTGGTATGGTCTATCCACCTTGTTATCTCTATCATTTAATGGATAAAATTGACTTGCTATGATAATTCAGTTTTGAGTTCTAAACATGGGAAACTTTAGGCTATTTTCTTTCTTCACCATTTTATATATGATTTGCATCTATATATGTCTATCTAATTCATCTGAAAAGCTGAACTATACTAGCTTTGGTCAAAGAAGTATGTCAACTAACTGGTATGTCAACCGAAAAAACTCTGCACATGCTTTGCCTTTCAGATGCTAGATTGATATCATAAACAGCTGCATTGGTTTCTCTACCTAGGCCTTGAATCTTACCAATCTTTTTTGTTAAAAATATGTAATACTATTTCACAGCATGGAGCCCAATCTATAGTAAAATATAAGAGTGTTTTCAGGTTTAAATATATGACTGGTTGTAAGTCAGCACTCTGAATATCAATTATAAATCTGATGTTAAGTCCAGCAGTGGAAAGTAATTTGAATAAAATGTACAAAATGTAAAGTGAAGAAAGGTAGGCTTCTAGCCAGTCTATTTGAACTTCTTATTATTTTAAACCTGATAATACTTTCTTCTACAGGTGTGAACCATTTGATACATATCCAAGAACTTATGATCTACTGCATGCTTTTGGTCTGTTCTCCAGAGAGCAGAAAAGGTGCTGAGAATTTTTTGTAGCAAGCAGTTTTAATTTGCACAATTTTATATTTATGTCCATTGTCAATTTTATTTGTCTTTCTACACGGTTGCTTTCTGTCTGCCTCTACCTACACCAAGATATTGGGGTAAAAGAACCCCTTACATTTATTCTAGTTGGAAAATATGGTGACCCTTGGTTGGTGACGGTCCTATTATTGGCTTTCTATGGGCCTTCTAACATGTTCGGAAAGCAGATGGTCTAGATGAGTCATGGTAGACAGGATTTGGAAGCAGTTAGGCTTATTCCATTGTAAGAACTGGCTGAACTAATGTCTCTCCTGTTGTCAGGTGCAACATCTCAAGCATCTTACTAGAGATGGATCGCATATTAAGACCTGGTGGGCATGCTTACATTCGTGATTCAAAATTTATTATAAATGAGATTCAAGAAATCACAGAGGCCATGGGATGGAGGACCAGCCTGCGCGACACATCCGAAGGCCCGTATGCTAGCAGGAAGGAATTGTTATGTGATAAACCGATGCTGCATTCCTGAAGTTTATGCAGTTATCCCTGTTGTTTTCAGAAAGAAATACACTTCCCTCTTGCTCTCTCTCTCCCGGATCCAGACTGAAGACTTGGTGAGGATAATTACATGGATGATGGTGCTTGATTGGCGCAATGTTGTGTTGTGCATGTTCTTTGGATTCAGAGGAGTGATATTGCATGATCTAGCAGTGTTGCAATAAAAAATGCCACAAAAATACCATTCAGCTGGTGTATACTGTCATTCATTCCTTTGAATTGGTATTGTGAAACGTGCCATTTTTATCAGTGATTGGTGCAGTACACCTGAGTGAACTTTTTTTGAGTGATTTTCTCGATCGAAGAACGGTTCAATAGCAATTCTTTGATGAGTATGTTTAATTATGATGTCATTTATCAATGGCCTATTCATTGTTCCATTAATTTAAAATCTCAATTTATGTTGCTTTAAACATTTTATCATAGGAGTGGATGTTTTGTGGGTATGGACGCTTCTGTTGCAAAGTTACAGTGTGATCAAATGTATATTTGTGGAGGCTATCAGGGTTGCAGCAGGAATGACTCAGAAATTTGTGGACAAAGGTGATTTCCAGCCGGTCAAACACCGCTTAGTAAAATTAGATCGCTTTCACTTACAAAGCCACAAAAGATAATTTTTTGAAGCAAGGATTTATTGGTGCTTTGAAAATTTGGTACCATCCTGCTCTGGTGAAATTTATAAATTTATTTTGAAAGTTTTCAAAAAATTTATATATTTTTTCAATTTTTCATTTGGAGTTGCCCCGGACGAGGCCTTCTTTTCCCCCCTGTTTGCTGGTCCATACTAAAGGAACCCAAAGGCTGAAACTAGCAAGGAGATGATCATTTTCTCATGCAATACAAGATCCTTATAGATTGCGGACTATTCCATGAATTAAATTGACTGCTAATATATGTAAATTTTTTGCCTTGAAGGATCTAATTGTACGCATAATCTCAGTTTTGGCATTTTAAAATATCATTTTAAATAAATGGATCTACTAACAAGTTTCGATGATGAAATTTTGATGCAGTATGTTCTTAAGATAAGGTTAAGATTATTGTTTATTCAGAGATCCGTAATACTAACATGTTCTTAATAGGGATTGCTGGTTGTTCATTATGTCAGAATTTCCTTGACGCGTGACATATGTACGGTGGGAAAAGTAACAAAGGCCATTCATTGCACTGATCGTTCGTTGAAGTATTTTTTCTGTAAGTTTGAATTTATTTATCGATTTGATATAAAAATTTGAAAATATCATTTTGAATGACGTTTTATCATCCACGTCATCCACTTCCAATTTTTACGTAGATCATGCGAAAAAAAAAAAAATAAAAACGCCATTCCAAATGGTGTTTTTAAAAATGCTATATTATTTGACGTTTTTAAATTTTTTCAAAAAAAAATAAAAAAAATAGTCAAAAAATAAAAATAAAAATTTTAAATTTTTAAAAAATAAAAATTATGATTTTGATAAAAATAAAAATTAATTTTTTATTTCAAATTATCTTTTCAAAAAAATATATGAAAAAAATTATTATAAAAAAAATTAAAAATATCATAAAAAATTAAAAAAATAAAAATTATAATTCAAAATTTTAAGAAAATAAAAATTTTAATTTTAATTCAAATAAAAATCATCATTTCAAATTACAATCTCCTTTTCAAATTAAATTTTTTTAAAAAATATCATAAAAGAAGAAAAAAATTAAAAAAATAAAAATATCAATTTTGAATGGATTTTAAAAAATAAAATTTAAAATTTTAATTAAAATAAAAAATAATTTTAAATTATTTTCTTCATTCAAAATTAATTTTTTTTAAAAAAAATATCTAAAAAAATCTTTAAAAATTTAAAAAATAAAGAATACCATAAAAAATGAGAAAAAAAATAAAAATTATAATTTTAAATATAAAGAAAGAATAAAATGAAAAATAAAAAAATGAGAAAAAAATAAAAATTATAATTTTGAATATAAAGAAATAAAAATTTTAATTTTAATTCAAATAAAAACCATCATTTCAAATTACATTCTCCATTTCAAATTAATTTTTTTAAAAAAATATGTAAAAAAATAAAAAATAAAAAAATAGCATAAAAAATAAAATATTTTAAAAAATAAAAAATTTATAATTATAATTTTTAATTTAAAAAAATAAAAATTTTAATTTTATTTGAAATAAAAAATATTATTTCTAATTACTTTTCTCATTTCAAATTATTTTTTTTAAAAAACATTCCAAACAAAGAAGTAAAAAATGAGAAAAAAAAAGAAAATGTCCCTCACTTGAAATAACTTTAGCATAACTTTATGTTATAATTTCTATAGCCCTTTTAGCATAACTTTTTCTCTCCTAATATTCTGAGACACATTCGAGTATATGTATCCATATCCACAAAGTATAATATATGATCACTTGAAATTAAATAATATAAAATAAAATTAATATTTAATAATATTAAATAAAATAAAAATATCAAGCATACAAAAAATAGTACAATAAATGTTACAAAAATACTAAATACAAATCTAAAAAAGACTAAGTCTCACAAAGACGTCGTGGTGCCCGTGGTCGCTTGGACCTTCTCAGGAAGGTCCTCGCCGGCTGCTCCTACTCCTATTATGACGGCTCCTCCCTTATATCAGTGGAGGAGGTCTGCTGGTCATACTACTCAGGAATAACTGATGCTGTCGGATCATCTACGGACTGAACGACCCGCTCAACCCTCTCATCTGGATACACGGATGGGCCTAAAAAAAAAGTATCATACTCATGTGGCCAACTGGTACCCGGTGATGTCATCTGGGGGATGTAGGAAGAAGAAGACGCTGTCATCTGTGGATCAAAAGGTGGTGGCATCTGTGCAGCATCTAATGATAACATCTGCAGAATATGCGGTGATGGCATATGTGGAACATATGGTGACGGCGTATATATCATATCTGGCGCATCGGTTACTCCATACCAAGACGCACAGCTATATGGATCAACATCAATCGCCACCAATATTTCAGAACTTGTTATCTCTATCTCATGCAGTATCCGAATCCGTTCGTCCTCATCAGTTGTAGATAAAGCACGACGAGCATCCAACACAAGATCCGATATAGAATCAATCTACAAAATAAAAATAAAACAGTCAATATACTATAAAATATAAAATAAAATATAACATAAACAATATAAACTAATTTTTATAGTCTTACCAAAAGACGCACAGCAGAACTCTCGCCTTCGTATCCGAAAACTGCATACCAAGACTGTCCAATGACTCGCACTGTAATACTAAAAAATCAAGCCATGTAGTCATTGGTATATGAACGACCTCTCAAAATGGGATCACCATGAACAATGTGATCTCGACGTGCATCTCAAATATCGATATACGCTGCATATCTGATACGCCAGTCAATACGAGCTCTACCTCATCGATCAATACGATGAAGTCCCTGGCTGGTATCAAACTGCTCTGGGATGCTCTGAATCTGACCAAATTGTCGTAGGACACGATTGAAAAGATGCCACTCTACCACATCAAAATAATTAAGTGGCACCCTAGCAGTCCATATGTCATGTCCAACTGTACACATCTGCGGCAATATAGCCAATATCTCATCTGTATATGGCTCCCACAAAAACTGATAGAGTTAAAATAAAAAAAATTAGTAAGCTAAAATTTTAATAGATTATGACAACTGTAAAATGATATTTGTAAAAAATTTGAAATTTACCTGTCTATATGTATCAACTAATGTATCCAACTGGCACCTATAAACCCATGCCACTCTCGTCGATACGTGATGAACGTTGAATACAACGTTCCATCTATTTCATAATCTTCTTATGTTAAATAAATTTTATCGAATTTAAAACAGTAAGTTTCAAATAATAAAAATAATATTTTTATACCTATATCTCAATGATCCGTCTAGTCTAAATGGAACATCAGGATCATGCTGCTCTGATGGCATCTCGAGCAACTGGCATCGTAATAGACTGATAGTCGACATACGCTCCCATACCCAAATCTGTAAATTTTAAAAAAATCATACACGATATACCCAATGTGAAATATGAATATTAAAAATAAAAATTTATAATTCACATACCTGTAATAATACAAGATAACCATCAATCTCGCTCTGATCAGCATAAGAACCTCGACACATAGCTCTGTATAGGCAAGCTAATATTGCACTACCCCAACTGAGTCTACGAGCGAAGTCTAAATCTTCTAATAATGGCAAAAATATCAGCTTCATCTTATTCGATGAAATATCGGGTAACAAGACACCACCTAACAATGCAGCACCTGACTCTTAACATACTGCTACACCATCTCCTCTGGTGCATCATCCGCAATATGAAAATATCGATAATGATCATCCAAACACTCAATCCTGAGTCGTGAATGATCGAAAAAATATACGTCGGGCTCAAACCCTAGCAATCGCAAGCACAAAGCCTGCCACTCCGGAATGGTAAGTATGGGATCAACTCCGGTAATTAGATCACCATCAACTGGTAGTCTAATAAGGATGTTGACATCCTATAAAGTGATGGTCGCCTCACCAAATGGAAGATGAAATGTGTCTGTCTCTGGATGCTATCTCTCAAGCAAAGCAGTAATAAGACCAACGTCCATCTGTATACGACCGATCCGATATACTCCATAGAATCCAAGATATCGTAAATAATCCAGCACTCTATGTGAGATGTCCTCTGTCCTCCAGAAGTCAGCATCGGATCGTCGTAGACGAAGGTGTCTGGACTCCTGCAATAAAATATAATAATTAGATAATATATATAATTTTTTAAAAAAATTAAATAGTAAATAGGATTTGAATGCTTATGCCGTCATCTAAAATAATCTGTGATCGATGGTACTCCTGCAATGTAAGAATACTGCTGTCTCGAGGATCGGGATACCACGGATCGTAAGCCATAATACGCTAATGAATCTAAAATAATGATATTATCACAAGTGTATTAAAAAATAAGAAATATGATATGATAGCCATTCATTTATGAGAAATATATTTTAAACACAATATTATCACACAATACAACTTAAACACAAAATTCAGTTCATCTCACATAAATACATAAAACAATGACGAAAATACATCTTCGGAGCCTTTAATTTCTTCTACTTCTTGAAGTTGAAGTGTGTTGAAGTATCCTAGGACAGCGGCGGCGGTCATGACCCTGTTCCTTACGAATACTATAGTGATTCTTACTTCTTATTTGCCTATCATCTATCTCATTTCGTAGTCTTGTTGATTTTAGTCTACCTTTCTGCTTGGGTCTCAAACGATGATGATCAGGAATACATTTGAACATACGTATTTGCATTCAATAATCTTCATGTGGTAATGGATTAAAGTCACCGCTCCAAGCATTCATATATGCTGTAATTGTATATGCATCATCCACAAAACCACTAAAATGTACAGCAATTTTTTGACACATAGCTAAAACGTGTGAACATAGATATTTGTACATGTTCCACTTTCCACAAGAACATTTTCTTTCAGCTAAAGTAACAGTATGAGAATTTTCTCTACCTCGTAACCCTATACTTACTCTCTTCGTAAGCACATCATATATACCTCTTTGAAGGTTGAATACTGTTACTCGATGCTGGTTAGCTTTAACTTGATCTTCAGCAATCTTAATTGCAACATGAGGAGTAAAAAGATTATTTGGATTCTCCTTTACATATCTTAAAGCTTGGGCATGCTTCGTATTGAAGTATTTCATAAGACGATAAAATGTCATTTGAACACAAGCTATAATTGGCACATTTCTAGCTCCTCGTAAAACACTGTTAAAAATCTCGGACAAATTTGTAGTTAAGACATCATAGCGCAGACCATCATCATGTGCCAAAGTCCACTTCTTCTTTTTTATCTCGGACAACCAGCTCCAAACCTCTTCATTTACTATTCTGATCCTATCCATGATAAAGTTGAACTTGCGAACTTGATGAGTGCTTTCTGCTTGTCATACTGCTCTTTTCAGCTGCACATTTTTAAAATGAGTGTTGAAATTACTGTAGATATGTCTTAAGCAGTATCGGTGATAGGCACGTGGTGGACTCCATCCAATAGACTCATCTGCGATGGCATTTAATATACCTGGATGCCTATCAGAAATTAAGCATATTCTATTTCTATCTTTGACGATATGTGTTCTGAGCTGAAAAAGAAACCAACTCTAACTTGCAGTCGTCTCCTCATCCACAATTGCATATGCTAATGGAAATATCCCATTCTCTGCATCAATTTTTGTGGTAATTAACATCTTACCTTTAAACTTTCCATACAAGTGCGTGCCATCAATGCTGATTACAGGATGGCAGTGCGTAAAATCCTGGATAGATGGTTTAAAAGCCCAAAAAATATAATTTAAAACTCGGACATTGGAATTCATAGTTTGAAAAAAATTCCATGAAACAACTGTATCGGAATTTGCATATTGAAGTGCAGCCATATAATAGGATAATTTAGCATAAGATGGCTCTCATTCTTCATAAATATCAATTAATGCCTTCTGCTTTCTATACCATGCTTTCCTGTATGACACTGTATATTGAAATTGATTATTAACGGCTGCCACAATAACTTCAACTTTGACATCGGGATCTTTCTCAATAATATATTGGACTAGTGTGCCAATCATCCTTCCACTGACATGTTTGTGGTCTCGACTCAACCCTGTAAACAAATAAGTGTGAGGACCCTCATATTTTGTGATTTGAAAATATCTATGTTTTTTCAACAATGCAGCATGAAGCCTCCATTTACAATTTTGAGCATTATCTGATGATGCGCATCGTATGGACCATAATTTCGAATGCGATTGAACTACATTGTATGTCCGATGCTTCATAATGTGATAAAGATCAACTGCTCTTCTTACATAATCTTTACTCTTAAACATTAAACCTTTAGAAAATTCAGTCATCGAGGAGTCTCAAAACTGATAGTCAGAGTTCAATCTTCGACCAGTACTAACACAACCACGATCATCTAAATTTATATCGTTAAAAAATTATGGAGATTTGTGCAAACGAGGTTGAGGTTCTCCCATATTAATATTAGCCTGAACATCTTCATCATCATTCTCATCTTCACCATCATTATCATTACTGCTACTGTCCTCATCCGTCCAATAGTCTTCATCTCCGCTTTCATCTGACTCAAAGCCTAGATTATCAGAATTTATTCCACCGACTACCCAGTCATCGTTCCCTATATGAGTGTCGTTTCCCGCACTTACCACTACTAGCAAAGGAGAAGTCACCATAGCAGAAGACACAGGAGAAGTCACCATAGGACTCTGAATAATTGGACAACTAGGACCGGCAGTAGTGAAATATTATTCTGCAAATACGGTCTCAACACTATCGGTTTGCACCATAGGAGTTACGAAAGGTGAGGAAGGCCCAACATTATTGTCCGTTTGAGTTAAAAGCCGACTATAGTATCCAAAGCTCGGTACATCTTCCTTTTCAATATATAATTCTAAAAATCGACATTCTGCATATTTTAAAGAAAAAGTCAGCATTTCTTCAACATCTTTATCATCATCAATTGGAACTAAGATATAATTATTCTGCATTAACTGTCCCGACAGATTAGAAAATTTTTATTTTAATTTTATTTCATATTTTTTTTGTCTACAGGAATATTGCTGTATAAATGGTCCAATAATTCTTGACGTGATAATGATGACAATACTCTAATCATCCGATTTGCAGGGTGACTATTCTGCATACCAGTTTCATCATTCTGTATCATGCCATCATAATACAATAGTATACGAACTCGAGTACTAGTCATTTTCTCAGAGAAACCTATGATAAAATCAAAATCAAAATATTTAGTATTACTAATTATTTTATCGTTTTAAAAGATTTACATGATAAATGTATCATATCATCAACAAATAGGTACAGATAGATCCTATCCCATTCGAGAATTGCATTAATTCTATAGGTTAACTACATTAATCAAATGATATGTAAAAGAGACCGAAAGAAATTTCGGCAGCATTTCTCTTTAGTTCTCCTCACACGACTGAAAATGTGTGAGGAGAACTAAAGAAAAATATTGTTCGAAATTTTTCTCGAACCCTCCGCATATCATTTGAATAATGTAATTACCTATATAATTAAATGTAATTCTCAAACTGTCCAAACTGGACAATCAATTGATCAATATATATATTTTACGGTATCCGTACAAAAATATATAATCAAATATATATTTTATATGGATATCGTAGAATATCCTACATTGCTCAACTGACAGATCTACGTTTTTATAAAATGTATAAAATTTTTAAATTATGATCGAATCGAATTTTAAAATAAATCATGAGATAAAAATAAAAAATAAAAAATAATGAGATAAAAATAAAAATTAAAAAGATTGAAATAGAAGGGTGCTGCAGGACCGCACGGACCCACCATCGGAGGGCCGTCGGGGCCCGCCACCACGGATCGAAAGAGAAGGGTGTCACAGGGTCGCACGAACCCACCGTCAGAGGGTCGTCGGGGCCCACCGTCGGGGCCCACCACCGCGGATCGAAAGAGAAGGACGTCGCAGGGCCGCACGAGCCCGTTGTCGGAGGGCCGTCGGAGCCCACTGTCGGGCCCCGGTCGGGCCGCCGCCGGCCGTCTGTCGCCGGTGGCCAAGGAAAAAGAGGGAGAGATAGAGAGGAAGAGAGAGAGAGAGGAAGAGGGAGAGGAGGGGGCTGGCTAAGGGAAGGGGAGGGCCAGGGCCCGCCGTCGGGGCGTGCGGCTCGTTGCCGGCCCTCTGACGCCGGTGGCCAACGAAAAAAAGGGAGAGAGAGAGAGGAAGAGGGAGAGGAGGGATCGGCCAAGGGTAGGGGATCGTCAGGGCCCATCGCGGGGGGCCGCCGCTGGGGCACGTCGGCCGTCTCCGGCCGTCTGTCGCCGGCGGCCAAGGAAAAAGAGGGAGAGAGAGAGGAAGAGAGAGAGAGAGGAAGAGGGAGAGGAGGGGCTGGCCAAGGGAAGGAGAGGGCCGGGGCGGGCGGCGGGCCTCTAGCCCTCTGACGTCGGTGGTCAACGAAAAAGAGGGAGAGAGAGAGAGGAAGAGGAAAGAGAGAGGAGGTAACTCACCACCGTCGGGAGCTCGCCGCCGTGCCGTCAGGAGAGAAGAAAACGTCAGAGATTGCCGGAGAAGAGGGAGAAAACGTCATTTTCTTTAGCATTTTCTCCTTTTTTTTTTCTCTTTTCCTTTTCTTTTAATGATTTTTTTAAAATTTTTTAAATTTCTTTAGTTATTTTTATGTAATTTTTTAATAAATAAAATTAATTTAAAATATGGATAGTAATTTGAATGATAATTTTTATAAATTTTTTTTAGAATTCAAATTAAAATTTTATAATTTTATAATTTTAAATTATAATTTTAATTTTCTTCCATTTTTATCTTTTTGGTATTTTTTCGATATTTTTTTCCTTTATTTAGAATATTTTTAAAATTTAAAATGATATTTTTTATTTGAATTATAATTATAATTTTTATTTCTTAAAATTCAAAATTTTATTTTTGAATTAGAATTACAATTCCTATTTTTTTTAATTCTATTCTTTTTCCTTTTTTCTTTTTTTTATGATGTTTTTTTTATTTTTTAGATCAATTTTTTTTTTCTTCAGATATTTTTTTAAAAAAATAATTTGAAATGGAGAAAGTAATTTGAAATGATATTTTTTATTTAAATTAAAGTTAAAATTTTTATTTTTTTAAAATTTTAATTTATATTTTTTTTTCACATTTTTTCTTCTTTTTTTCACTTTTTATGGCATTTTTTCTTTTATCAAAATTGAATTCAAATTAAATTTTTTTTTAATTTAAAATTATAATTATAAAATTTTTCTCCTTTTTTTCATTTTTTTGTTTTTATGAAATTTTTTTAGGGTATTTTTTTATTTATTTGAAATATTTTTTAAATAAATTAATTTGAAATGAAAAAAATAATTTGAAATGATATTTTTTATTTTAATTAAAATTAAAAATTTTATTTCTTTTAAATTTTAAATTATAATTTTTATTTTTTTTAATTTTTTTAAAATTTTGACTTTTTTATGGCACTTTTTATTTTTTTATTTTTTTGAACATCTTTTTTTTTTAAAATTAATTTGAAATGGGGAAGAATTTGAAATGATGTTTTTTATTTGAATTAAAATTAATATTTTATTTTTTTAAATTTAAAATTATAATTTTTATTTTTTTCATATTTTTTTCATATTTTTTCTTTTTCTATGATATTTTTAATTTTTTTAATTTTTAAGATTTTTATTTAGATATTTTTTTAAAAAAATTAATTTGAAAAAAAGAAAATAATTTAAAATTATCTTTTTATTTGAATTAAAATTTTATATTTTAAAATTTATTTAAAATTAAAATTTTTATTTATTTATAAATTTAAAATTATAAATTTTATTTTTTTTCTCATTTTTTTCTATTTTTTTTTGAAAAAAAATTAGAAGACGTCATTTGCCATTTAAATTGATGTTTTTTTTTTTTGAATGACGTCTACGTAGAAAATAGGGGGTGACGTGGTAATGATAAAACATCATTCAAATTGACGTTTTATCATTTTTGCATCAAACTGATAAATAAATTGAAATTTAAATTATTTATATAAATAAAATTTTTTTTTATTACTTAGGAAAAAAACTCTCGTTCATTGCTTGGTTGGTATTCCTCCTGTCATGGGATTTGAAAGCACGGTAGGCATAGGCTTATCCCGTTTATAGGAGTTCTGCCTCCTCTATTGTCTGTCTCCCCTGCTGTGAGGTGCAGCATCTCAGTCATGTTGGAGATGCCTGCAATCTATTGGCTGCTTGGTTCGGCAGAATGAGTCAGACCGGTTGAAGAGATGACGTGACTGGGCGATCTAATCTCAGCTGCGCTCCCAGGCTCAGAGCTTTGGAAATTCAGGAAAACATGTTCAGATTTGGGTTAGGCTTAGGCCTGGCATCAGACAGCTGGGGCCGGGTTTGGACAGCACTCGTCGCCTTTCAAATTTATGTGAAATTTGGCAGGGTCTCATCCATATCGAACGTTTTATGAAATCTGCCTTTGCTTCATCTTCTATGCCTGGACCATGCTTCTAGGTGTCGAAGCAGCTTTCTTTCAGGTTCCCACCACTATGAAGGAGATTTTGCATTGATAATTTCCATTTGATGCTTTAATTATCTGCTCAAAAACTTACAACTGCATGCAGTGCAACGACTGCGTTCTTCCCACACGTTATCAACCATGCACGGATAACCAATAAACAGCTAGCCTAACTCATGATGGCTAATGCATAGGCTAAGATGTGCCGAATCTCTAAGCTGATATTTCTAAAATTAATTATCTCTGCAATTGAAATGCTTGATATCTTTTAGAGAGAGCTTTGAACAAGCTGAAAAATTTTAAAAAAATATATTTTACATGGAATTAATCATATCAAACGGGCTCTCTGCCGGCCATCAAAATTTTTTAAATAATAAAAATTTCTTTCCACGTGTATAGCATGTGTACAATGCTAGTTCATCTATAACGTGCTTGTTTGTGTAACTGATGCATGTCCTACAAACAATCATGCTCCACAGGGAGGGCGTCCTGGTCCATCAAGAATCTTTTCTTTATTTTTCTTTCCGTTTGCCTGTGACTTGTCCGCAGAAAATAATAATAAAACCTACCGCGCACTGAATATGGTAATTAAGTGAAACACCTATGGGCCATCTTTAGGACGAGAGCACGTGATGTGATGTCATTGCAACTTTTTATGTCGAGCCTTGATGCTGCGGCCGCTTGCGGCGCTCGCCGGGGGGTGGCATGGTATCGGCTGGTGGTAAGTTAACGTCGCCAGCAAATAGCTGGCTGGTTGCAAAAAAGATCGAGCTCCTGAGACGACGAAACCCAAAGGATACATTTCCACCAAGTCGAGCCGGAATTAGTGACGGTAGGCCAGCCTTAATCAAAACGAGGGACCGAGAACCACCCCGTGCTCTGCCCGCGTTAAGGTTGGTGGGTAAGCTTGGTGGTGTTATTGTGTTGTCCCATTTCTCACGTGCCAAGTGCCACGCAACGAGGAGTTCTCTCCACGTCGTTGGTATTTCCCTCTCGAAGCTGCGCGGAAACCCTTCGGTTTTTCAGCGACACTCCATTCTAACAGCATGGAGTTACGTTGCACTTAATGCCAATCAGCTGCACTTCTATTATGGAGCGGGCATGGGTTCTGTTCATTGTGACGAGGAGCTTGCACTACGTTGTCCATAAGCAAACCATTCGAGAAATTTTCTACCCAAAAAAAAAAAAAAACATTCAAGAAATTATGGTCCGTATCATGTTGTGGAATCGTAATAGCATAAGCTATAAAAAACTGATCTCAAAAGGGTAGCAAACAAAATGGACGAACACAACAATGATTACATTGAAGAATTTCATTTGCTGCCTAATATTACCGGCCATGGAGTGCGAGAAGTTTTTCAAAAACCACTGCTATTAGAAGCCTTTTTTTTTTTTTTTTCTCTCTCTTTTTTCTTCCGCTTCTTCTCATTATTTTTTCTTTAAAATGAGCTTTAAGGGTGCCGGCCAACGAGGGATGATAACGAATAGGATTTACGTCGGATAATATACTATTCATCTCCAAACTCAAACTTAATATTTTATATTCAAATCCTATCAAATATCCGATCGGATAAGAAAAGAGATACCCATCCTCATACTCAATGGATTCGGAGATATCCACAGATAATCCATTTCTCCATATCCAATCCATACCCATCCTATATCCATCTCATACCCAAAAAAATAAACAATCAAAATAATTTTATGTATATTATAAATCAAAATATAATTACCAATTCAACATAGGACATAATTTATAAGTCCAGACTTATAGAAATCAAACATAGAAATAAAATTACAGTTCAACATAGAACATATAAACAACCAAAATAATTTTATGCATATTATTCATCGAAATAGAATTACCAATATATATTCGGATATGAGTTCGGATATTATTCATACCCATAAGTTTGGGTCGAGTTCGAATTCAGATTTGGATAGAAAATAGCACTATCCATATCCTATCCATATCTGTGTTATAGTTTTCGAATTTTATCCAAATCCAATCAAATTCTATTTTTCGGATTTGATTGGATTTGGATAGGATGTATATTCATCAGGTCAGATCAATTTTGCCATCTCTAAATCGTCAATCTACATTAGTTGCAGCTTGCATTCCAATGCATAGGCATGAATTCTTTCCTCTCTTGAGGCTTATCATTTTAAAGAATATGCAACACATGAGCATTGTTGATGCCTAAATCCTACCAGATAATGGTTTAATAATCTAGGAATGAGAAGGCTGCTAATCAGTTTGCTGCAACATAATACCAAGTGTCAATCTGTCATGGAAAGTCACTGAGTTACATACATGATAGAACAAAAAAAAAAAAAAAAAAGACTCATCAGATAAGATACGTATTGGGAAAAATATGGGAGAAAAAAGAAAGCATGACGTGGAATAATTTTTCTTTTATATACCCAGGAGTCTCAAGCTATTTTTATAGATGAAAAATTCTAATCCCATCAAAGTTGGACTCTTTAGAGTCCGAGTTTGAAGGAGGTTTATTTTATCTAAATCAGCTTGGGAATTGGAGTCCTATTAAAATTGCCTTCTACTATACCACGTGTCGGCCTGTGATAAATAAGTCTAAATTAGCCTACATCAAGCATCTCAAAGTTTTGTAGAAAATTGTAGCTGCTTTTATATAATTTGGCATTTTTATTTTAGATTTTGTGTTAAAATTAATATATAGAGGGATTAGCAACCTTCCATTATCATCTGTCTTGTCAATATCTTTTTAAGGCAAAAAATAAATAAAGCACATCCTATAAAAAATTGCCACGTGGTCGCACAGGATTTAGACTTGGTAGAGCAGAAGATGGATGGGTATTGTGGTTAAAAATTCATTAGTTTCCACTGTATCCATGCCACTAACCTATTTTTAAAGGTACACTAAATAGTTCATGATAGAGGTTCAAATGATCCGAACAGCTCATGAGCTATTCGAGTTTGTTTGGGTACAAACACAATTCAACTCGGTTATTACTAAATTTGAGTAACAAAATATTTAACTTGAAAGCTTATAAATTTAGCCAAATATATATATATATTTAATAATACTATATTTTATTTTTAATATATTATTAATTTAATATTTTAAAATATAATATAATATTTTATTTTAATTATTTTTTTAATTATGATTATGACTTAAATTTGAACTCGAGTATAACTTGGTTGATAAACAAGTCAATTTGAGTTGATCTTGAATATTATTTTTTTCTTAATCAAATAAATTTGAGTTAGGATATTAAAATTCTGTCGATCTTGATTTTTAAATTAAGCTTGAGCTTCTAGTTATTTGATTTGGTTTGATTCTATTGCATCTCTAGATTTAATTCAGTAAAAATTGAATAAATATGTGTCGATTTTCATTCCATTTATACTGCCAGTCTCTGGGCCCACTGAATAGTCTAGGATAGAAGCGCAAATAAATCAAATAACTTGTAAGCTATTCAAGTTGGATTTGGATCTAATCTCGATACGATTCGACTACAACCAAACTCGGGCCAACCTAAGTAGCTTTTCAAAGGTTCTTTGCACCATCCAGCTTGAGAAATATTAATTGCTCGGTTCCCCGGTATCCAACTTCTTCTGTTGTTACATGTATTCACGGAAGTGAATCATGTAGCGAATTATCTGGCATATTTAGCAATCTTCGATCAAAATCTGCAAATAAGTTGCAGCGGATGCGGGGTTCATCCCCCTGTTATCGGAAAAAAAAAGGAAAAATAAAAGAAAACGAGCAACTTGCCTATCGTTGAAAAGGGTCGAATAGCCAGGCCAAGGCAAGTCTGATTTCACTTGAAAATCCCGCCCCACGAGGATTCCTCTTCTCCATATATGGACAGCTTCCCCTCACCACATGGATGACAGTCTGTCCCTCCGGCCGCGTGGTCGCTGTCCGCGCCCGAGCGCATACTCTCTCTCCCACTCTCCTCTCCACCGACTTCCTCTCCTTCTTCTCTTCCTAGTAAATCTCGCTCTCCAGGCGCCGCCCTTTTCCCCCATCCATCCATGGCCATGGCGTCTCTTCTCGAATCCGGCTGGACGGTACCATCTCTCTTCTCATGCCGCATTCTCGGAAGCCCCGTCTCTAAACCCTAGTACCTGTGTTTCTGTGCTTTTCCTGCGATCGGGTCTGTGATTCTGGTTCTTGTCTCGCTTTTTTGCAGAAAAATCTCCTCTGATCTGTTCTTTATTTTTATTTTTCTTGTAGGGCTCGTTCTTGGGCTTTCTTGGATGGTCGTACGTTTTGATTTGACTTTTTGGATCATTACTCGGGTTTTCGAGATTTTTTTTGATCGGGTTGTCGGCGATTCTCGATGTTTGTTTCGTTAGATGGTTTTATTAGAGGGCGGAGTGTTTGCGGAGGAATCGGAGGCTTCTGCCGGGAGGGAAAAAGGCACACCGCGTAACAGAATCAGTGTTTTTACTGGCACTGCTAAAACAATGTCGGAGATTAAAACAAGATCACGGACTCATCGAATATAGAAGCTGCATGGGAAGCGAGATAGTATTCGATCATTTCTGGGTTCATATTTTCTTGTATTTTCTAGAAATTTCTGAACGAAGATAGTCGTATTACCACTACGTTTATCCCTGATTACTGATTTGGCACCTTCTGATGTCTTGGTTCTCATATTATGACATTACATTTGTTCATAATGGGTGTGAGCCTGCTTGCTTATAACTCTATAATAAAATCAACCAATCCATTAATACTGTCTTCGGATGCTACTTGAAGAGTCTAGTAAGTAGTGATATTGCATATCTCGAAAAACATGTTGATGATGTTTAGAGGGCTTCTTTCGTTAAGAATGAGTCACAAGCACAGCTACTAGAGCTAAGCCATAATTTTTGATGGAACAAGATTGGCACTAAAACATCCTTGTTTCCTTCTAGGTCAAGATCAGTGTTTTCAAAAAAATTCTTGGTTAAGAATTCTTTTTTTGCTCCTTTTTTAGCTTCTGCACAAATTTGTTGTCTATGCCATACACCTAATCTCAGATCTATAAGAAGACATTAGAAATAGTCTCACCCCAAACGTATAATTCAAGAACAGTTCCTTTTTGATTCAAGTTGGAACTTTTCTGTACACTTAGCTTGATCTCCCAAAGGAATCACAGTCTCACGAAAACAATGGTGAAGATCACATGAAAAATGAGATTCTCAGTTTTGCAGTATCAAACTATCAATAATATTTAAACAATTTCATATTTCATTTAGTGTCACAAAGATTAAATGCTCGTGAAGACTCTTTGTATTGCCTCAAATATGCTTTGTACAATTGATCTAAGTATCTAACTTGCTATCTTTTGTGGGTCACAGCTGTTAGAATATGTAGTCTTTAAGACTGTAGGTGTCATGTTGGTCTTCAAATGATTGCGCTTCTGTCCTGAGGTGCTTGCCTAGTTCAATTCCCAAATGAAGGGACATGTTCCTCCCAATTACGATGCCTTTCATGGACTGTGGTTTTGCATGAGCTGCTTTGGAATAAGGACATGCTTTAGTGTTTGGGTTTTAGCTATTGGAAGGCGAGGTTTTTTTTTGTTTAAAAGCCTCCGGGTGATTCTTTTTTCCTTTTTTGAAATGAAGTCTTTTTGGTTATTGATCAACTTTATAAAGGGCCCTGCTTTATGCCCTGTAGCTCCTATTGCATATTGAGCCATTCATTATACATGGGAATTTTGCATGTATATTGGTAATAAAAGAATGTGGTCATTATTCATTGTCCATATGAAGAAAAGCAAAAAGATGCTGCTTATACTAATTCTGGTATTGATAAAAATTTAAGGCTGATTTTGTATTTCAAAAAATTATGACATGGTGCTTCTAGATATTGTTACTTATATTAAAATTGTTGTATACTGTTCCCAATGGCTTCCATGACTGTTGAAAATGTTTGTATAAATTTAGTTCTAATACATATTTACCATTTCTGTCATTAAATTTGAATTACGATTTCAACTAATATGTATGCTAAAACTTCAAAATATGTTTAGTAATGTTCAGTTAAAAATAATTCTTAATAGTTATTAATATAAAAAAAAAGGTCTTACAAAAGTTTCTGGTTTAGCAAGACAGACCCTGGGGATCAGATTTGTCCATTGAGCCTAGGCTATGTACTTCGCTAAAAAGCCTATGGTGCAAGCACCACTCTTCATTGGAGCTAGGAACCTAGGAAAGTGCCTGTGATAGCCATGAAATTGTCATCGACAACATTGTAACGTATCTAATTTCTTGATAGCACATTGACAGCATTGTTACCCTCTGACCCATTCATGTTATGTAAGTAATTGTTATGCACATTGTCTAAGGTATTTGTGTTTATAATTCAGTAATGGGTCTACCTGGCTCGAATGACAATGACCTGATCTATTTGTTTGTACTTGTTTATAGTTTGCAGCTGCACTTCTTTTCCTATTGCTATTTATGTAAGTGCTTTCAAGAAATAAATATGTTGGATGGGTAGACTTTGTATTAACTCACAAGATGCACTTCTTTTCTGCATAGAATAGCTGGCAGTTTCAACTCGCAACTGTTGGCAATAGATCCCCATGTTTCCAGAAAAGTTGTAAAGACCCTTGGTGTTTGCCTGAGTTCCTTGTTACAGCTTCTTGACTGGATGCCAACTGATTTTCACATGGATAGTTTCTAACCGTTCCTAGTTTTTGGTTCTGCAGTACCTGATCACTCATTTCAGTGAATTTCAATTGGCTACTCTGGGTACTTTCATAATACATGAAAGTGTTTTCTTCCTATCTGGGCTTCCATCTTTGTGTTTTGAGAGGGCGGATCTTTTCAACAAATACAAAATCCAGGTTTGCTCAGAATTTCCCAGCTTATGTTATTAACTTTTGAACTGTGAAGTTTAATATCTCTTCCCTGTTCATGCAGTGGAACGCGGCAATAAGTTTCAGTATATTGCAACTTTACTTTGACTAATATGTCTTCAAATTGGCACTTCTGATAAGTTCTAGATTCTTGGAAGGAGGGGAAACCCCTCGATCAGATTCCGATGCATCTCCTTCTTGATTTCTGGATTTTGAAAATGGAATAATTGTAATTGATGGCACTAGATCTTCTTTTCAGGAAGTACAAGTTGGTTTCTTGAATGTCATCTGTTCCCCTCTTGTTTCCTTATGGGCCGTTGGATTCTTATCTGTCCATTGGTTGGTTCTACATTATATTGCATCTTATCCATAGTGTCCATTGCACTAGAGTCAATGAGATATTCCACTTCTTTCCACTTGTATATCTAGACCAGGAATTAGTTTCACCTATTATCTAAAGTGTATCATAAAACATGTCTTTTTGATGAAATGCAAACTATTTGGCTTTGGGACCTGAAGAGTATCATGACTTTGTATGTGGTTGAAGACAATGGTCATGGTATAGACAACCCCTTGCCTTGAATTTGGCTTCTCAAATTACAAACTATTAAACTCAACTCGATTCAAGCGAGCCTTAATCCTAAACTTGTTGGGGTTGGCTACAAGAATCCTTTTCCTCCATTTTGGTCGGTTTAAGCTATACTTTCTAAAGATATTGGGATATCAAATTCCTTTCTTACCATTTCATCCGATGTGATTTTTGGTCCTCTACCCCTTTTCATTCCTTCTACATATATGAAATTACTCCTTCATGTTGGTACTTTCCTTGGCTTATGTTATACAAGCCCAAACCATCTAAGTCATCCTTCTTTCAATTTCTAAATAACAAATTATTATTCATATTTATTCTTTTTCATATTCTTCCACCTTTGGGCTGATTGCTGCAAATTTTTTTGCAATAGCTTTTAACCAAAAATGATAGGTAATGCAGCAAAGGGGGAATCTGACATATATTCAAACTGAAGCAGAAAGAGAAAGACGGATACTAGAATGATAACTGAAGAAAGAACATCAAAGAGGCTATTAGGCATTCGACTAAATCTTTTTACCAAGCAGGATATTATATAAATTTCCTCCTTAATAATGGCTTCCACAGGCTGTCTCCCTTTTTTACCTCTTCACATGACATTTGTCATTCAGTACCACCGACCTACTAATTGTCGATGATTGGTGGTGATGACTCTATTGCCTCTAGAAGCAGCTTCTTTAACATAATTGCAATTTATAGAGATCCCTTCATCATTTTGTATGTCTCCAAAAGATTGCATTTTCTCCTTAATGGTATATGATTTGGTGCAATATAAATTTGACTCTAATGTAATACATGTGTATTCATTATGTCTCTTGCTGAAACCATGATTTAACTCCATTTGAAGTTTTATCCCAAATGATGATCTCCACTTATACCTAACCTGGTATAGGCTGATGAGTTGTCTTAACTATATTATGCACCTTACTCTTGGTGCTATCCATTCTCTCATGTCATTGAAAGATTGCCACTCACTCTCTCATATGCTTTTTCGCTGGAACATCAAATTTTTATCGACATTGATCCACAGTTCCACTTCTAGCTTTTGTGCCTCCTTTGAACTCCAATCATCAACTGGAGTAACAAATAGCAAGATACTGTTTCCCTCTTTGAACCTGAGATTGGGTGTTCAGTTGTTTTTAGTGTTTCAAAGTCTGTTTTAGGCTCCATCACATTGCCATCTATTGTTTTGTGTTTAGATAAGAAGGATGCTATTTATCTTGTAATAACCTGTTTTTACCATAGCAATCAAAGCATGTTTTTAGATTTATTTACTTTGTCCAAAATCATCTTGTATGGACAATCTCTTGTCCTTCAATTTTTGCATAGCAGTTGTTCTATGGCTATTATTCTTGTATTCTACCATGAAATATAATTTGATCAGGGAGAAAGAGGAAATTCTTTTTTCTTTAATATGCTCAACTCAAATCTCTCAGAGTAAAAATAATATAGAATACTATAATTTTTAAAAGCAGGTTTTAAGCTCTTTTCTTTCATTAAAGATGATTAAAACTAAGGTTTCAAGAACCGGTACCGAGACTCGTATTGGTTTCTGCTCGGTACGGTATGGTACCAATCCATACCGACATTAAAAAAAAAAAATTCCTATCCACCACCACTAAAAAAAAGAAAACTGCGCTAAACCGTACCGAATTGGACCTGTACCGTACTAAACCATTTGGTTTTGCGTAGTTCGGGCCCGTACCGAACCGACCGGTACGGTCCAGTTCGGACCATGTATTGCAAAATCGGCCTAAACCGTGTTGGTTCCCCGCCGGTACAGTATGATATGGGGTGTATCGGCCGTTTCGGGCCGGTACAGAATACCATGATTAAAACTATTACATAGGTCCTCTATTAACACTAGTAAGATTTGCCCTTGCAGAATCTGGATCAGATTTATGTTCCAGTTGGAAGAGGTCAATTTTTTCTAAACAGCAAGCTAGTAGAAATAATTATGGAAAAAAACTAAGATCTTTTTGGAGATATGTATGGTCAAAGTCTTATCCAAAAAGAAATTTTACTTTGATTGGCCTGTTTCAAGGCCCATATATTTTCAAAACCTTATGTTAGCTAGCTGCAATGAACCTGGGGGTTGTTGCATCCTCATAAATTTAAAAAGTTGACCATTTTTTTTAAAAAGAGCACCTCAATTATGTGATATTAGAAAGTTATAGCCTCCAAAAGTTTGGATATGCAATTTTGCCTTGGATCTAACAGAGCTTGCCTCCAAACCCCTTCCAAACCTATCTAAAGTGGCCAGAGTGGTCTTCAACAGGTCTGGTGATCCTCTTGGATCAAAAATGTATGAGCATTTATGCTTGGTTTGAACAAGTCAGTATGCTACATGTTCCTACTGATAAGAAAACTTTATTTAACTATGTTGATGTTAAATAGGACTGCTAATAAGACATTGAATCTGGTTTTAACTGCTCAATTATGAAATCCATCTCTTAATTCATCTGGCAGTCCATGGCCTGAAAATTGCGTATTTAGCTGGAGTCTTATGAAACTTATAGTAGTCAAAAGTGACTTGGTGTTTTGTAACTTTTCTTGATGTGTATCAGAATCCTTGCTTGTATGTTTTTGAGTATTGTTTTAGGGAATCAATTTGTAGTTGTCCTTATATTAGCTGATCTGACACTAATTCCTTCCCCCCCACCCACCCACACCCACACACACACATGCACACACACACACAAAAAAAAATGCTTGGTTTTGAACAAGTTAGTATGCTACATGTTCCCACTGATAAGAAAACTTTATTTAACCATGTTGATGTTAAATAGGACTGCTAACAAGATGGCGAATCTGCTTTTAACTGCCCAGTTATGAAATCCATGTCTTAATTCATCTAGCAGTCCATGGCCTGAAAATTGCGGATTTAGCTGGGGTCTTATGAACCTTATACCAGTCAACAAGTGACTTGGCATACTTCCACTGGTGTTTTGTAACTTTTCTTGATGTGTACCAGAATCCTTGCTTGTACATTTTTTGGTGTTATTTTAGGGAATCAATTTGTAGTTGTCCTTATATTAGCTGATCTGACATGAATTCCTAGCCCCCAACAACCTCCCAAACCCCACCCCCCCACACCAACCCCAACCCCAAAAAAAAAAAAATAAAGACACTCTCACAAATAGCTGTCATGCAATGACTTCATTGTTTTAGCATGCACCATGTACACCTTTCATATGACTTGTTTTTGGTTTGACATTTCTGTGACCAAACTATTGATCTTTGCAGAAAAAGTGTAACACTCCAGATGCACAGGGAAAATGTATTATGCGCCTAATCCTCTACCATTTCTGTGTGAATTTACCAGTTATGATCGTTTCTTATCCTGCCTTCAGATACATGGGCCTGAGAAGCAGTCTTCCATTGCCGTCCTGGTATTAACAGGTTTCCTCTGATATGATGCTCTAGAATCAATTATGCTCCTAAGCAAGCTTCATCTTTGCATGAATGCCCATGCAATTTTTAGTGGAATCAAAAACCACACTTTGCTCTGCACCTGAAAACATTTGAAGAAGCTTGTGATGTCTCCATAATATGGCTTGAAATGAATGAGGAAATAAAAATATTAAGTACAATCAAAATAGATGGGAGTTGCTTAGTGACTTCAGTGAAGGTTCATGTTACTTATGTGAAGCCATGGTTCTGTTTTGCAGGAGTGTTATTCTATCTCAAATACTTTTCTACTTTATCCTTGAGGACTTTGTGTTCTACTGGGGACACAGAGTACTGCATACAAAATGGCTATACAAGCATGTCCATAGTATTCATCATGAGTAAGTAGTGTTTCTTTACAGTTTGTTCGTTCATTACTACTCTCCTTATATGTATGTATTGTGCAGATATGCTACGCCATTCGGATTGACTTCTGAATATGCCCATCCTGCTGAAATATTATTTCTTGGCTTTGCAACCATTATTGGTCCTGCTCTCACTGGTCCGCATCTGTTCACTCTGTGGTTATGGGTGATATTGAGAGTCCTGGAGACAGTTGAGGCTCATAGTGGGTACCACTTCCCATGGAGCCCTGCCAAATTCTTGCCATTATATGGAGGGTGAGTTACAACCTTTTCCATTCTGAACTCCCGGTTGCAGCCTTTTTGAGTTGTGTGCTGTTCATCTCCTGACACCTGGTTGGTTGATGTTATAGTGCGGAATTTCATGACTACCATCACCGTGTGCTCTACACCAAGTCTGGAAATTACTCATCAACTTTCATCTACATGGACTGGTGAGTATATATTTTTGTGCATATATATAATGAATCAGTCAGACAGCAATTTCCATTGTCGTAGTCATGACAGCTGTTGCACCATCTAATTTTTATATTTTTAGAGGCTAATTAAATGACAGCAGGACCTGCCTTCGATCACCATCAATGAACATGTATGCTTAAAAAATCTCATTATATGGTACATATGGATATTTGTAAACAACAATAGAGGCTAACGAATAATGGACATAATACTCAGACAATTGGATCAGCGAAACCTCACATGCAGCATTCTCTAGAAGTACACCTTGTTATATCCTTGATGATAGAATTAATAGGTCCGTTGGTCATAAAAATGCATCATGATTGTTTCCTATATTAGCTTTTGATTTGGTGCATGTGCCATGCTTTACGGATTGGATCCTTTATGGGGCACGAAAAGCACCGCAGATGGCGGGGCATTGGTGGATCTCATCTATTTTTAATCAGACAGTTTCTAAAATTGCAAGTAACCTAGAGTAATCTGATATCGTGAAACAAAACGGAACATGTTCCGTTCTCTCTGAAAAATAAAGGGTTTCCCTTGCCCCATAGTTTCCCGCATCATTCTCTATCCTCTTCCTTTTCCATGCCTGGCAGCATGTCAACGAGGGCATTAGGATGATGATGATGGAGGGTGATAAAGGTGGAGAGCTCATGGAGTGCTTGATTAATGATGCTCAAGATCTGAACCCATAAAGGTTCTCATCGTCATAGTAGGAGAGGGAGATGTTGGTGCTCATGGTGGGAAAGCTAATGCCCTTTTTTTTTTCAGAGGGAAAGGAAGAGGACAGAGAATGATAGGGGAAGCCATGGGGCAACGGTAACCTTTTATTTTTCAGAAAGAGAATGGAAGCTGTTCCATTTTGTTTCACGGTATCAATTTACTCAATTTTAGAAGCCATCTGATCAAAATAGATGAGGTGGCATGCTTGTACCGCTCTCTGCGGTGCTTTTTGTTGCACCGCAGAGGATCCAATCTCCATGCCTTATTGCTCTTCAAGGATGCAGCCTTGTGGGCACCACTTCTGGTGTAATTCAGCAGAGTTTTGAAGTTGCTAATCCAACTGAAGTAGTTGGGACAAAATCTGATGGGTATGGTTTTGGTTTTTTGTGACTGCTTGATCCCAGTAGGAATATGAAAAGGCCACCAGAATCTATCTTTAACAAAATTGATTTCAGAAAGCAAATTAATTCAATTGAGAGCACTAGAACATTCTATAAAAATAAATATTCTTTTCTTCATGAATATCTATGTTCCACCTTTGCGATCTGTTAGAATCTATTCTTTCCAGATGTCAGGCTAAAAAACATGGATTCCTAATTGGCACATGCAAAAATATGCCAGCTTGTTTTACATGGTTTTGGCTAACTAAATAATTATATGTCCTTGTGCCATCTTTGCAAGTGGCATGCGAGAACAATTTATAGAACATGAACTTTCTTTTCTTTGTGTACATCTTTGTAGGTTCATCTATTAAATATACTCTTTCCAGATGCCAGAGACAAAAAGAACATGGCATTCCTAACTGACACATGCAAAAATTTGCTGGTTTAGTTTACATGTATTTGGCTAAACTAAATCAGTCAACTTTAATAGAGTGTAAGACAAATCTTGCTTGTACAATTTGTATAATCAGAGAGCATGGTTCTGAACCATGGGCATTTTTTATGACAACCAACATCTTTCCATCTGGTTGTTTTTGTTTCCCACGACCAATCCATTGCATTTGGACTTCAAAAGTTAGCTGCTTAGATTCTCAAAACTGCCATGTATCAATATTGTAGTTGTATGATCTTTAGAACGATCTTCTGACCAATAAAACTTTTCACCACTATCAGGTTATTTGGCACTGATAAAGGTTATCGGAAGCTAAAAGCGCTTGAGGAGTGAGAAGGAAAATAATATTAGGTAGTGAGGCATATATTCAGATATCCTGAACTGGTGATAAAGCATCTCAAGAAGTTTGATGTGGTGTCCTCTTTCAGTGTCTGATGGTGCAAGGATGAGCGTCAAGATTGTGTTGTGAAGGAGTATAAAAGCTGATGAGGATCTATTTCAAGAGCTCTCATATGCCTTTGGCACCTCGTAGGAATGTAGTTTCTAGTGTACTAATGAAGGCCTGTACCAGCTTTTTTTCTTGATTAGTGAATCTTGGTTAAGTAATAGAAACATGGGCATTTCGACTATCCAGGCTTGTTGAAACTGTGAGCAGTTTTTGTTACTTGCAGTAAGACCTGGTCTGCTGTCAGTTGGTTGTTGGTGTCACGAAGGCATTCAGGCTGGTAGAAAGGGAGCTCAGGTGGCTGAGCTCTCATTCTGGCTTAGGCGACTGTATGTATGAGACCACTGGGGGTACGTATGTTATATTTCAGTTGGGAGGTTGTTTTGAGGAGTTCTGCAAGGGTACCACATTCGAGTTTATTAGTTGGAGGGAAAGATGAGTTGGCATTGGAACTAGGGAGAGTACGGGGGCTCTCAGCTGCTTTTCCAGCACATGAAATTAAACTTTAGCAATCAGTTATGATGGGGTCGTGGGTGCGGCAGGCGAGAGGTGGTCTGCTCTTGCTCCCACATAGCTTCAGCATTTTCCCACGGTGTAGCTGTTGGCTGGGTGGGGATCGGGGTGGCCAACCCTGATGATGCATATCAATCTGTTTGGTTCAGTCCTGTTGAAAGGGGTCAAAAGCTCGCAACGTTTTGAATATTTCTGAAGCATGATTACAGATAGGCCAACAGTCAGTAGACAGGTGAGGTTGCAGGTTAGGCTGCATCCCGGTACACTTTTGTGGCGTATCGAAACGGAGGGCGCAGAGGCTAATGTGCTGCCTCGAAAGAGGCCGTTAGGCGGATTTATCAAAACTTAGCAGCCAGTTGCTTTGGTTATGGATATTTTGGCCCAGTTAGCAATAGAGCCCCTGTTCTCCTCAATGGCATAACCAAGCGATGGATTCACATACGCCGGACTGGATGGTGATGACATACTGTTCATCCCCGCGAAAGTCGTAAATGGTCGGTTTTTGTTTGAAGAAGCTCCCACTGGTTCTCATTGCAGGAACATACCATTCATTAGAGGCTACCTGGTTAGGCTCGATTAAAGAAGATGCTGCCTTTTTTTAGCTGGTGGGGGGTGGGAATAGGGAGAGGCCCGCGTACTTTGGACATTCACTTGTAATAACGGGTTTAGAACGATTGGCTTCTCAACCCATTTTTTCTAGAGCCATAGCTAGAGACTCCAGGAGCATGCGGAGCAGGTACATGTTCTGGCCGTATTGCCTTTTATGAAAGGATCTGCGAACACCACCACCTTCGGCGCCCTCAACCTGGTACGGACGAGAAGACCGCAGAACAATTTTTTCCTTTCCGTTCCAAAACGTATTCTCCATTTGAAAACATTGCGGCAGTTCCTCAGGATCCTGCTACAAACGACCCGTCTCGAAATTGAATAAATGTCTTCTAAGCCTCCGACGCTTCTCGTATCGAAGACAATACCTAATCCTCTTCCATTCATGCTCATACGTTAAAGGGGGAAAAGAAAAGGGATGGCTTCCTGAATTTGGACATTAATTATCTTATCCAACTCGGGAAGGAAAAAAAAAATCCACATCCATCTTTCTTTATCTCTCAATTTATCATTTCCCTCCTTTCCCCTTCCTTCCCACAGCCACCAGCTCCATGGTTCAGATATTCACCGGAACCATAGCGGTACCACCATCAACCATATCTTTGAAAAAAAAGAAAAAAAGAAGAACGAAGTTCAGACAATTACACTTCTGTTTGAAGATTTTTGAACCTAAACTTTCTATTTTAGGCCCAACCCGTGTCCTCTTCAGCAACAGCAGCTACGAGTTCCGCCTGAGATCGATGACGAGCACGCTGACGTTGTCGGCGCTCTGCCTCGCCAGCGCCAGCTTGGTCAGTAGCATCGCGGCGTCGGAGCACGCTTTGTTCGACCCACTCCCCTCCGTCGGTGGTGCGCTGAGGCACATCCGAGCGATGTCGCATGCCATCTTGTTGGTGACCACGTCCCACAGCCCGTCGCTGGCCAGTATGAGGCACTCGTCCCCCTCCTCCCTCTCAGTCACCGTCACCTCCGGATCCGATGTCACATATGGCTTCAGATAACTATCCCCTGTGTTTTTTGTTTATCAACCATCCAAAAAAAAGTTAGTCACCGAGCGGTAGCAGCAGTACGAGACCAAAAACAAACAACAAGGATACCGGCCACTCACCGATGGCTCGGGACATGGCCAAGACCCCGAGAACCCTCGCCCCGTCCCAGTAGATCACTCGCCCCCCCGCCGCCTGAATCCGCTCCAGCTCGTCCGGCCGGTCCGGCTGCCGAACCATTCATTAGTGACACCACTCAACGCAGGATCTCATCCGAAAGCCAGAACAAGTATGAGGGGAAACGGAAAGGAGCTCACCTTGTGGTCGGAGGAGAGGGGGATGGGGACGCCGTTCCGGCTGAGAACGGCGCGGGAGTCGCCACAGTTAGCGACGACGATATGATTGGGGCCTACCACGGCTACCACCGCGGTGGAGCCGACATGGTCGCACTTGGGCGTCTGCATCTCGCACCGGCAGCTGGCGTTCTGCGGCGCGCCACCCCACCTCCCCACCGCCGCGTCCATCCGCGAGAAGCTCCGCTCCATCACCTCCCTCCACTCCTCCGCCGGTGGCGGTGGAACCGGTCTCACGCTCTCCATCTCCTCCGCCACCAACTCGTGCATCAGGTCCTTGCACGATACGGCCACCTAATGATAGCAAATTAAGCAACGATCAGAGACAAGGGTAAGAGTAGAGAGAAAGCGAGAATAAGAGAAAGAGACTATAATTTTACATGCGAGCATCCATGGCCGTCGAAGACACCGAAGAAATGGTATCTCTCCCGAGTCCCGCTAAATCGCCGGAGGAAATCCGGGCGGACGGAGACGGCGTCCTCCATGTCCCTCCTCCGGCCGCATACGGAGGTCACCCCGTATCTCGGGCACCGATCGGAGGGCACCGATTCCAACGAGCTCGCCTCCGGAAGTCCCGCACTCGAGCTCCTCCCATTCAAATTCGACTCCAACACCTTCCCTTCTCCGGTGCCTTCCTCTTCGCTACCGAAACCCTTCTGCAGCACCGCCGGAGGGGAAACAGAGCAGTCCAACCTCTGTCTCTTCCGGTTGAACTCCTTATCAGGCCCCTTCGACTCCGCGCCAGCGATGAATCTGAACCGCCGGATCTCCATCCTCCGCCGCCTCGCCGTGGCCGTGCGCGGGCTGGGCTCGCAAGAGGCGGCCGGCGCCGAAGCCTCCGCCTCGAAACAAATCCCCGCCATTTCTGAAGAGAACCGTCGCAACTCTAAGAAACGAATACGGATATTTTCTCCGCCTTCATCCCCGCCTCCGACCCGGGGGGAAGATAAATTGGAGCGCTTCCGAAAGCCCCCATGGTCGGTGCAGCAGAAAGCGCCCCTCGGGCAGCTGCCCGTCACCGTCACGGGCAGCCCGCTCGACAGGTACGGTTGGTATGACGTCGTGCTCCAGACTCATCTAGACCGTCCATCTTCGACCCTCCTCTCTGAATCGTTACGCGTGGATGGTCTTGGCAAGGAACAGCGACCAACACAGCTGTCAAGGTCTTCCATTTTCTGACACGCATGTGGTCCCTCGATATTATTTATCTTTTCGGTTTTTTTTTATTTTTTTCCTCTCTTAGGATGGTGGATATCGACACGTGTAGGATCTCAGACGACGATGCTGACTCTTGTGCGGCAACCGGTCAATAGCTGTGCTGACGACACGTGTTCGTTTCTGGCGTGTCGTCGACTCGAATCAGGAAGCCACGTTCGAGGGGCGGAAGATACCTGTCCTGCCGTAACGCCTTTCTTGTCCGGCTAATTTTTAATGATTTCTTTTGTTATGTATACTCCTCTCCGTCATTTTCGTGATCTCTTTTAGTGCCACGTTAGGGAGAGAGAGAGTTTGTAAACGCCAAATATCAAATTGTTGGGGCCGGGCCATTCATAATTCCTACGGAGAAGA
Organism: Elaeis guineensis; assembly: GCF_000442705.2. NCBI lineage: Eukaryota > Viridiplantae > Streptophyta > Magnoliopsida > Arecales > Arecaceae > Elaeis > Elaeis guineensis. The sequence continues at coordinate 68,841,429 of NC_026006.2, read as the reverse complement.
AATCTTAGCCAATAAAAAAAAAAAAATGAAGAAGAAATCAGGTTGCGTGCAGGATCGCACAAAACGATCTGATCGGACGGCTGGTGGGCCTGCGGTATATTTAAATCGTTTTCGTGGACCACCATATCAAACGATGCCTATGCGGCTCAGGTGACTCGACTGGGTGCTAGGAACAAAAATCATACGAGGCGGGCCTTCCGACGATATGTGAGATGGATTTCTTATGCCACATTTTCTGTGACACCTATTTTCTTCATATAATATACATCAAGCAAATTACCATCAAGTAACTCAAATATATATATTTAGATAAGATAATTTAATCGATATATAATATATAATTAGATGATACATATTTAATAAATTAATTATTTAACAATTCAAAATATATTTTCAAATAAATTGATTCATAATTTTTAAAATATTATTTTTATCGATACGTACCATCTGATCGGATGATGCATACTCGTCAACTCCTAATATATATTATAGTTGGGGGGACTTTAGTCCTACAGAAATACTCTGCCTCATATAGGATGGTAGACTCTCCTTCTCTCAAGAGATATCTTTTGGGCCCAAGCCCAGAAACAAAATCGGAAGGCTCGACAACCGAAGGCATACTAGTTGGGTCCAAGGATCTGGCGTATAAGCCACGGTATGCTTGAGTGACAAAGCAGGTAATACCTTTTGCTAGGATGGAGTCGGATCCATCCATATGAGTCCGAAGTCTTCTGTTTGCAACAAATGGCACGTCAGGTAGGGGCTCTTCTATAGACAGAGTCCCCCTAACTAGGAGGGTTATTGTTGGGGAGGGGACACCAGGCGCCATTTGTTGATACTCTGTCTTATATAGGATAGGAGACCCTCCTTCCCTTTAGAGGCATCTTTTAGGCCCAAATCAAGGGACAAAGCCTCACATATAGGATGGGAGATCTTTTTCCTCGAGAGGTGTCTTTTGGATCCAAGCTCAAAGATAAAGTCATGAAGCTCGACAACCGAGGGTATACCAGTTGGGTCCAACGTATAAGCCGCAGATGTTTGAGCGGCAAAGCAGACAATACCTCTTGCTAGGATGGAGTTGGATCCATCCGTATGATCCCGGAGTCTCCTGTCCACAACAATTACAAACTTCTTTGATACACACTCAATAGCGATTTAATATATACCTCCAGATAAAAAGCATATTTTGAGAATTGTATATCCATCTATCTTGAGATATGTATTGGATTATTATTAAGTGTATCAAAAAAGCTTGTAATATGTATCAGAAAGTCGATAAATATTTATTATCCGTAATATATATTAGTAAACATGATGCGTTGAAAATTATATATTACTTTATTTATAGATATTTATTGAGTTGCTAGGTGATCTATTTGCTAAGTGTGTATTATCTGATTGTATATTGTATCCCGATGAATATTATATTTTAAAAATTATGTATCGATTTATTAAAATAAATATATCGATTTATTAGATATTAAATTTATTTAATATATATTAACTATATAATGTATATCCATAAAAAATGTACTTTGAAATCAAGGTGGAAAGAAGATGTCATGAATATTTTTATTTTTTTAATTAGAAAATTAATAATTTTATTAATAAAAAAATTTAATTTTTTATTTCTGAATGAAAGTATAAAAAAATATGATAAAATAAAAAATTTATCTCATATTTTTTTTCCTCATGCTCGTCCTCTATGATTTTTTCTCCATTGTCGAGAAGACGTTTACATCATGATTGTGACACATGTTTGGTTGGAGCAGCAAACTAGCTCGATGGGCTGCAGGCCATGTGGGATGCCTCGAGAAGCATAAGCATGTGGGGCTCGCAAAGAGGCTTGGTGTGGACAGAGAGGACAGCTGTGACAAATTGAGGTGATAGCTGGCCTCCCACGTCAGATCAATTTAGGAAGCTGGAAACAGAGCTTCGTATCTTCAGTAGCTTTCCAAGTGTCATGCCTTCTCTGGCGACTATGGTATCCGAATAAAAATCATATGGGGCCGGCACTATAAAATATCATAGGGAACAGATTTTATAATTTATCATATTTTTTAATATAAATTTTAAAAAATAATTTTTTATTAATAAAATTATTAAATTTATAATTTAAAAAATATTTTTATATTTTTAATATATATATTTTTTAACGATACATACTACGTGATCATATAATTATATTAAATAAATTAATTATCAAACAAATTATTACACACCTACAAATAAATCGATATATAATTTTCAGAATGTAGAGTTTATTAATATATAGTATATAACCAGACGATATATATTGTAAGCTTTTTTTATACACATTCAGCAATGATCTAATATATATCTACAGATAAATTGATGCATAGTTTATCAAACTTAGTATTCATCTATACACAGTATATGGCCAGTTAATATATGCCTAACAAAATATTTATCGACATTCCAATACATATCTCCAGATAAAATGATACACAGTTTCAGAATATAATATCATCAGTATATAGTATATGACCAAATGATATATATTAGATGATTTACTGATATATGCTATAAGCTTTTTTGATATACATCCAGCAATGATCCAATACACATCTATAGATAAATTGATATATAACTTATGGAATTTAATTTTCATCAGTATATAATATATGGTCAATTAATACATATCTAGCTAAATATTCATCCAACATCTTAAGATACATCTCCAGGTAAAATGATACACGATTTTCATAAACTTTTAAATGCAAAGATCTTAGAAAAGAAGATGAATTTAGAAAAGAAGAAAGGAGCTTGAGAAAGACTTCATGGATAGGAGAGATGGCATGTGGGATTTGGAAGAGAAGAGAGATACTCGAGAGAAAAATCTTATGGACAGGAGAAATGGCTTGATGAGGAAGATAATGAATGCAAAGGCTTGATAAGGAAGAAAGAGGATATGAATGATCACAAAGGATCTCTTTTGGGCGTGTATTTTATTTTTGATTTTTTTATTATTTCAATTATGCAACTAATGGATCCAGTGAGTATGAGAAATCTAATTCCTATTTGACTTCTAGGTTTCTTCTTTAAGATGCAAAAAAAAAGAAAACATAGTATGAAACCAAGCCCGCCCCATATGATGGCTTATAGTACCCTTCCTATATGATTTTTGTTCTTGGTATCAAATCTCTTCTTCATAAGTAGTATGCTTGCTTATCTAAATTGGTTACTCAATTAGTACTGTAGCCTATTTCTTTATGGGCTAATCTAGGTTGTGTTAAGTTTTATGATTGCCGACATTCTTGTCCAAGGCCTAACCGTTGTTTAGATATGTGGCAAACTATTTGCGTAGCTATCTCTATAATTCAACACTAGTTCATTTGGATCATTGGAAATGGTAGGAGCATATAAATGTGCTCAGTACCTGTGAATTTTTCTGACCCCATTACCTGTATAGCCTACTTATATCAATATGATTCGAAAGGATCATCAAACTTTATGTGGAACATCATCACTAAGCATATTCAAGAAGATCACTAATTCGATGTCGACCACTTTGACCATCATAAGTATTCAGAAAGATCACTAAACTCGATATGGATTGCTTTAGCCACTACGAGAACTTGATGTTGACCAGTTTAGCCACTACGAGTAGGACTAGATGTAGTTCAGGAGCAAGATTTGTCATATTAGAAAAAAATTGAATATTTTTTAAGATCTATATTTTTGGGCCTGCATCTTGAAGCTAAATTAAACCAAAATTCTAATGTTTGGGCCTCGAAACGGACAGATCAAACCAAAATTCTTCTTTCTCGAAAAGAGTTTAATCAGAAATTACCTTGCAACTCATAAAGAATTAGATCGAGTGATAGAAGGTAAAGTTGATATAAAAGTCGAGACTATTTTTTATAGAATTATAGTATATTTCTTATGATTTTTTTATATTAATTATTTTAGATAATAAGTTTTATTCAAATTAAGAAGAGAAATTCAATCTAAATTGTTTAAAGATAAACATCCTTGTGGAAGATAAAAAGAGGAATTCAATTCAAATTATGCCAAGATAGATATCATTATTATAAATTGGGTTATGTACCTCAATTTTTAAGGTAGAATATCAATCAATAAAAGAAAATGGAACTTGAGTCCTATTTTTGTAATTCTATCATCTTTTTTTTTTTTTTTTAAGAGATTCAAGTTGAGTGAGTTTAAAAAAAATCTTTCCTCTCTCCGATCCAATCACAACATGAATATTGATGTTTTATATATGTAGGTTGCCTCTTTCATTTTTCCTATGGGTTCATGGAATCGACCTATTTTAGCTGATATGTTCCCTGCTTATATGATGTCTAATATTTTTAGTATTTCCTTGCTGCTTGGAAATTGGCCTGATCGGCTTACTTGAGGCACCAACAGATCAAATGCCCTTTCCTTAAAAGACAGACATAGTGCACTACATCCACCACGTAATTCTTTCCATCTTAAATGGTTATGGGGCTTGCACGTTTCTCAGAGGGTCAAGTTCTTTGGCCGGAGGTTGGTGCTCTCTAAACTTCCTTGTAAGTTGCTTTAAGCCAATAGGAATATTCTTTTGCCGACAAGATTGTATTGTGATTTGTGCTCGGACTAGCTGGAGGATCATGAGCATGTGGCAACTACTTGTTCCTTTGCTTGGAGCCGTTGGCATCATTCACTCGATATGTGCGACTTGACTTGGGTTTTTACCTACCTCTTTGCCGGCTCTAGTTGATTTCCTTGCTAGAGCCTTGGTAGAGAGGTGGAAGAAAGCTTTAGTTGCCCTGTTTTTCCGTTGCTGGGGTCCGCTAGGAATGAGAGGCTGTTTCAATCTCTGTCCTATTCACCAGAAGCTCTGTTAATGAAGGCGTGTGTGTTTCTATAAGATATATTTTTGGATCAGCTCTTTGTTGTGTTTCATGCTCACCCAAAGTATTGGAGTGGTGTCTTGAATACCATACCCCTGCTCATGCAATGGATACAAACTTTGTTTCTTGGCCCCACCCACCCCCTAGAATTGTTACATCCCAAACCCAACATCCGGATCGGATACGTGATGGCTGCACACTCCATAGAGCAAGCCCTAAGGAATATGCAAGGCCAAAATAAATCATTACAATCTTAACATCCATAACTGTTGGTGCAAAAATCCGCCTGCGCCGGAGAAGCTGGAGTCGAGGGAGTCGCGGTCGTCGTCGGGACCTGCAAAAGAAGTCTAAACCGGAGGTGGGGTTGCTCCGGCAAGACCCTCCGATGCTCAAGTCAGTTCTCTGCCTCAACAAGAATGGAGTGCTCGAACGAAAATTTTAGCAAGTTTCAGGATAGAATTTTGAGCTTAGAGAATAACGTATCTGGGACCCCTTTTTATAGGCGGAGGGGGCAATAGATGATAGCGATAACTGTAACCGTCTGGCAGTGGGCTGTCCAGGGTCAGACGGAGTTTGTTGCGAAGAGTAGTGGAGTGGGATCGTGGCCACCGTCGGGACATGCCACGTGGAGTCTGTTGTGGATAGTGGAATAGCGTCCGTTATCGGACTTGCCAGAGGGTGGAGGAATCGCGCGGTATCCGTCGCAGGGAGTGGAGCAGAATCGTGGTCATTATGACGATCTGCCAGGGAGTGATGGAGCCGCGCGGAATCCGTCGCAGGAAGTGGAGCAGTGCCGTGGCCGTTACTGGGCCTGTCAGGGAGTGATGGAGCCGTGCGGAATCTGTTACAGGAGGTGGAGCAGAGTCGTGGCTGTTGCTGCGGCCTGCCAGGGGGTCCAGGCCTGTCGGCGAAGTTCGACTGGAGTGCCTGACGGAGAGTGGTGGCTAGCTACCCGTCTGAGAGGAGCTCGGGGCCCGGCTCCCGTAGGAGTCCGGACGAATCTTCCTTCAGTCGAAGTCGGAGATGAGGTCCGGCTCCCGCGGAAGTCCGGACGGAGTTTTCCCGCAGACGGAGTCGGAGACGAGATCTGGCTCCCGTAGGAGTCCGGATGGAGTCTTCTTGCGGTTGAAGCGGGGACAAGTCTGGCTCCCGTAGGAGTCCGGAGGAAGTCCACCTGCAATTAAAGTCAGGGGCGAAGTCCGGCTCCCGTAGGAGTCCGGACGAGATTTACCAGCGGTCGAAGTCGGGGACGAAGCCCGGCTCCTGTAGGAGTCCGGATGAAGTCCACCTGCAATTAAAGTCAGGGGCGAAGTCTGGCTCCCGTAGGAGTCCGGACGAAGTTTACCAGCGGTCGAAGTCGGGGGCGAAGCCCGGCTCCCGTAGGAGTCCGGGCGGAGTCTTCCGTAGCCGGAGTCGGAGACGAGATCTGCTCCCGTAGGAGCCCGGATGGAGTCTTCTTGCGGTTGAAGTTGGGGGCGAAGTCCGGCTCCCGTAGGAGTTCGGATGAAGTCTTCCCGTAGCCGGAGTCAGAGACGAGATCTGGCTCCCGTAGGAGCCCGGACGGAGTCTTCTTGCGGTTGAAGTCGGGGGCGAGGTCTAGCTTCCATAGGAGTCCGGATGAAGTCCACCTGCAATTAAAGTCAGGGGCGAAGTCCGGCTCCCGTAGGAGTCCGGACGAAGTTTACCAGCGGTCGAAGTCGGGGACGAATCCTGGCTCCCGTAGGAGTCCGAGCGGAGTCTTCCGTAGCCAGAGTCGGAGACGAGATCTGGCTCCCGTAGGAGCCCGGATGGAGTCTTCTTGCGGTTGAAGTCGGGGGCGAAGTCCGGCTCCCATAGGAGTTCGGATGAAGTCCACCTGCAATTAAAGTCAGGGGCGAAGTCTGGCTCCCGTAAGAGTTCGGACGAAATTTACCTGTAAGTGAAGTCGTGGGCGGAACCCGGCTCCCGTAGGAGTCCGGACGAAGTCTGCCTGCAATTGGAGTCGTGGGCGGAGTCCGGCTCCCGTAGGAGTCCGGACGTCACGAAGAATCCGGTCGACGCTGGCGGGGTCCTGTCCGTCGGCAAAACTTGGAAATGTTGCGGAGGCTCGGCCGCCTGGGAGGTTTGAAGAGACGTTGTTGGAGGTCGACAGTCGGTTGGATCCTCGGAGGGTCACTCCCGTCACGAACTTCGGCTGGAGGATATTTTATACCCAACACCAGTCCCCCTACATCCGAGTTCGAATTTCGAATGAAGGAAGTACAGAGAAATTTTTGCAGCCGAAGTTGTCCCCTTGAATCCCGTGCACGATCGCCCCCAGATATTTTAGCATTAAATGCGCGCATGTTGGAGTCTTTTCGAATCGGGGCGATTCGAAGGGACCTTTCAGAATTTTCGCTGGTACGTTGGCCCAGATACGGTGCAGTAATGGCTCCGTCAGCTGTCAGCCACTTTTAGCCACCTGCCGTAGCGAGTGGGACACGTGTCGAGCGCGGGTCGGCCTGGGAGGATTCACGATCATTATGGCGCCGGATCCCAGGGTCTATTTAAACCCGCCCTTCCGCCTTTAGGGACCCTATTTCACCTGAAAGTTCTATCGGTGTCCGCCTTTTCTTCGAGAGCCCTGACCCTCCTTGGCGTCTTTCTTGGCCTAGGCGTCCTTCGAGTCATCCCTGTCCTCGCCCCTCTGCATCTTTCAGAGCGATCTAGGTTAGTCCCGGAACCTTCGTTTTTCTTCTTGCCATTTAGGGGCCTTTTCTCCTCCATTTTCTTCTGTTGCATCCCTCTGATTTTGGTCTCCCGCAACCCTTCGTCCCTTGTCCCGCCTGATTTCTCCGGGATCTTTAGGGTCTTCGTTTGAAATCATTCGAAATATCTTCCGGCACCTCCGCCTCTAGCGGTTCGAGAGTTCTTCCGCCTCAGCCCCCAAGACGCTCACTCTGTAGACGAACCCACATCTGGGGCTGGGCTTCGCCCGATTTTTGTGCCGGGCGCCATTCCCTGCTCTCTGACTCCGAATGAACTCCTACTCATAAGGGTTCAGTATGGAGTTCCTCCGGAGTACGATCTGGAGCTTCCTGGCCCCTCCGATCGGGCTAGCACTCCCCCACCCGGTCGCTTCTGCTGTATCAGGAGGCCTTCCATGTCGGACTCCGGCTTCCGCTTCCGTCCTTTGTCATCGTCCTTTTCTGCTTCTTAGATATCTCTTTAGCTTCAGTTGCTCCGAATTCCTTTAGGTTTTTGATAGGATTCCTCTCCCTTTGCCACGTAGTTGAAGTTCAGCCGTCCCTTTCTTTGTTTAGGCATTTTTACACCTTCAAGCGTCACCCTTCGACGAAGGACTGATGGTATTTTTTCCCCCAGTTTGGCAAGAAGGGGTTGCTGAAAGGTGCTCCCTCTTCAATCCACAACTGGAAGGGGAAGTACCTCTTTGTCCACTGCCCGACTTTGAGGCTGGGCCTGCCCCCTTGGGGCTCTCTGAGGGACTCTGTCCGTCGGGCTCCCAGCCTGGGGGAGGACGACCTTCAGGCCGCCCGGAAGCTTCTTGACTATTCCGCTCCTTCCCTTCCCAACCTTCTGAAGGAGCAATTTTTGTTCAACATCGGCTTGAGCCCCCAGGATCCTGCGAGTACTCCATCTTTTCTTTTCTCTTCTCTTCTTCCGTCCTTCTTCTCTTTTTTTTTTCATTCTCTCTGTTTTTTTTTTTTTTTGCGTGTCACTTCTTCCTTTTTCACCCCATCGCTGATTTTTGATTTGATTTTTTTTTTAGAATGGACGCCGAAGCAGCACGGATGCTTGTCAGGGGCCTCAAGGCCCACAAAAGAAAAGGCACCGCGGCCTCCGGATCAGCAAAGAAGGCCAGAGTGGAGAGACGAGCTCGGCCGTATCTGTCCAGGTGCCCCCACAATCGACGTTCCTTCGGATGCCGAACCATCGGCTGCTCGGCCTCTTCAAGGAGTCCCCCCACTGGGGCTCCCATTTCGGGGGTCCGTTCCACGGAGGCACCCCTAGTCGAGAGGGGGAGGAGAAGGAAGTCGGTGGCCCGCAGGGTGAGTAGCCGCCGAGCTGCCGTTGAAGAGTCCCTTGGTTCCAAAGAAGAGTCGGAGAATCCCTTCAATGACAGGGATTTGATCAAGCGGTTGATCGACGGCTGCATTCTGCCTGAAGTCGTCGAGAGGATTGATCGCGCCGATCCTGAGCAGCGGGTTTTGGACTCCCTAGGGTCCTTTCTCGAGATAAACAAATCTTCATTTAATTGGCTTTTTGACCCTTGTTCTGATCCCCCAGCCGCCCTTGCAGATCGGCACCAGCTCCTTGCCAATATCGAGGCGACGAACCGGGCGAGGAGGGACGCCATCCAGGCGGAGGAGCGTCGTCGGGCCAGAATCGCCCGTCTCGAAGAGAAGGCAGCCGAGGTAGTCGCCCTCCAAGAGGCCCTGGAGAGAGAAAAACAGGCTCGGGAGGAAGAGAAGTAGACCTCGGAGGAGACAGTGAGAAAGGCGGAGGCCGAGGTCGCCAATTTGGCGGAGCAGATCTCGGTCCTGGTCTCGGAGGCTAGGGTTCTGAACGTCAAGTTCGGCCAAGAAGCGTTCATCAAGGGGTTCGAGCTCTGCCAGGAGAAGGTGGCCAAAAATTTTCTGAGCTCGATCTCAGCTTCTTGGGCGAGGAGTCTGAAGATGAGGCCGGTCCCTCTTCTGCTGCTACTGCTGCCGCAGCCCCCCTTCCAGGGACACCGAGCTCCCCAACTCCTACCGCAGAGGTCTGAGACCTCCGACCTTGTATTTTTTTTTACTGTAATTTTTTCTTTCCTTTTTATCTTTAAGGAACATTCAATCAATAAAGTTGAATTTCTCATCGTGGATGGTTTCTCCTCTCTTCTTTTCTCCTTTTTGTTTTTCTTTCTGCAATGAGATGCGCCTTGACGCTTTTGTCTCCCGATGGCAGTGTCCTGCCGAAGCGCTTCCCCTGCCCCAGGGGATTTCGCTGAAGTCCACGATCCAGCGTCTGAAGAAGGAAGTTCACCATTTGATGAAGAGGTCGAAAAAGATGGAAGGCAGCTTCACAGGTTGAGGGAGAGCCACTCTGAAGCCACCGCAAGGCCACCCGCTTTCGGAACCTCCATGTGAAGGGGATCATGGAGTATAGCCGGAGGGAGGCGAACTTCGCGAAGGAGCTTGAGGAACACAAGAAACGCACCAGGGATCGAATTTGGGCTCAAGCTGCCAAGATCAGTTCTCTCAGAGTGGAGCTGTCGGCTGCCCAGGAGTGGATTGGCCAGTTGGAAGGAAGTTTATCCCGGCTTTTGACTCGGGCCGACAGCGACCGGGAGTGATCGAAGGTCTCCGACCTCCAGCAACAGCTCCAGGATGCTGAGGTGAGCTATGATGCGTACCGGGCCGACTGGCGCAAGCAGGTGGACGAATACAAGGGGAGGCTCCGGATGGCGACCAACGAGGTTGCCCGCCTTCAAGGGCAGCTCGCTGGAGGGGCTCAACTTGCTTCCGCTCGGGATTCTAGCGAACTCCAATCCTTGAGAAGAACCGCAGAAGATCCAGCGGGTATGTGAGCAGCAGGCCATCAAGGATGCGGAGGCGGAATCCGAGGTCCTGAGAAAAAAGCGTCGAGAGGCGGAGAACGAAAGCCAGCGGTTTCACCGAAGATACATGGAGATATTAATGAGAGAGAGGGAGTTGGAAGCAGAAGTCGAAAGTTTAAGGCGCTCCCTGACGAGGGTCGGAGCTGAAAGTCCGAGGTCGGAGGAAGCCGGGCCCCCTTAGGGCTCTTTTTGTTCTTTGTTCCTCTAAGTGTCCTCTTTTGTCGCTTGTCTGTTTGTCGTCGTCGTTGTTGCTGTCGTTGTTGTTTTTGTTGTTTTGTTTTTGTTGTTTTGCTTTTCTTCCTTTAGCCTTTTGGGCTTTGTAGTGTATATTTCGTGGATGAAATGAAAAGGAGATTTTGTGTTACCTCATCCATGCATTGTATTAAATTGTCGTCCGCCAAACTTCTTTTGTCTTTTAGCTCGTTCGATGTCGACGTCGTTTGGAGATGCCCAGTTGTCGTCATGCTGATTTGCTTTTCTTGTCGTCCATGGCTGTAGGCTCGAGCTCGGTGGTCCGAACTCCGCATTACTTCGAAGGGGTCATTATTTTCTTGACCTGTGTTGAGAGCCTTCTTAGAGACTGGGATGTTTGGTAGGAACTTCCCATCTTTGTTGAGACGAGGTTCCCTAGGTCTTTGGTGTGGTTTTTTTTCATCTGTTGTCGATGTAATTCGTCGCTTTCCTTTTTAATTTTCCTCCTCTTTTCCAAGTGAGGGTCCTCCCTTGCTTTTTGTGGGGTCGCGTAGAAGTGTAGAGGTGCCATTGAGAAAACTTTTCCCTTTATCCAATTTGTTGGGCAGTCGGGTTTTTGTCATTGTCAGGATGAGGTTCTCCTTCTGTTCTTGACATAGTCGATCTCAGCTCAGATTAGGACGAGGTTCTCCTCCTGTTTCCAATGGGGCTGTGGGGGCACATAAGGGTCGTTGCAAGGGCCTCTCCCCCCATCCGGTCTAAAAGAATCGGGCCTTCGACTTTGCTCATGTCAGGACGAGGTTCTCCTCCTATTCCTAACATGGCTGTGGGGGCACATTAGGGCATTGTAGGGCCTCTTCCCTCATCTGGTCTAAAAGAACCAGGCCTTTGACTTTGCTCATGTTAGGGTGAGGTTCTCCTCCTGTCCCTAACATGGCTGTGGGGGCGCATAAGGGCATTGTAAGGCCTCTCCCCCCATCCGATCTAAAAGAATCGGGCCTTTGACTTTGCTCATGTTAGGACGAGGTTCTCCTCCTGTCCCTAACATGGCTGTGGGGGCGCATTAGGGCGTTATAGGGCCTCTCCCCCCATCCGGTCTAAAAGAATCGGGCCTTCGACTTTGCTCATGCTAGGACGAGGTTCTCCTCCTGTTCCTAGCATGGCCATGGGGGCACCTAAGGGCCGTTATATGGGCCTCTCCCCCAATCCGATCTTAAAATAATCGGACTTTCATTTTATTTATGTTAGGACGAGGTTCTCCTCCTATTCCTAACATGACCATGGGGGCACTCAAGGGCCGTTATATGGGCTCTCCCCCAATCCGATCTTAAAATAATTAAACTTTTATTTTATTTATGTTAGGACGAGGTTCTCCTCCTATTCCTAACATGACCTTGTTTTGATTGTTTGAAGGGGTTATCCCCAGTCGTAACAAGTCCATGCCAAAAGGAAAAGACATGCAAAGTCGAAAGGAATTTTGATTCAAAGCAAAGTCGTTAGTAATACATTTACAGATTTTTCGAGTCCCATGGTCGTTAGTAATACTCTATTGATTATAATCCCAAAATTTTGGTATCACTTATATGACAATCCCTAGTGACCTTAAACCAGGGCTCTAGTACTGTTCTGTCATATCCTAATCACTTGTATCATTGGCTCAAATAAACGTAACCTAAGCTCTAAGCTCAGATGCCACTCTGTCACATCCTACTGATCTTACATAAAGTTTTAATATCTCTTTATAATCTTTGGTGATCTTAAACCTAAGCTTTGATATTATTCGATCACATCCTAATCATTTATATCGTAATCTCCAATGATCATGATCTAAACTCTGTTATTACTCCGTAATATTTAAATCACTTATATTATAATCCTTAATGATCATAATCTGAGCTCTGATACTACTTTATCACATCCTATTGATCTTACATAAAGTTTTAATATCTTTTCATAATCTCTGGTGATCTTAAACCTAAGCTCTGATACCATTCTGTCACGCCCCGAACCCAACATCCGGGTCAGATACGTGATGGCCGCACACTCCTTAGAGCAAGCCCTAAAGAATATGCAAGGCCAAAATAAATCATTACAATCTTAACATCCATAACAATTAATTTCAACAATAATTTGTAAAATCTTGCATAATTACAATTTAAATTTCTTCAATTCTCTGATCAGATACTATGACACTCTATTTATCCTTCTGCTCATCCGTAAATCCAAGCTATAGCCAATCATAAGCATCCTGTAACTCTGAGAAGAAAAAGAAAGATGAAGGGGGTGTGAGCTTTACAGCCCAGTAAGGCTTTCCATATCACACTGATATAGTAATATAATCTGAAAATAAGAATAAGTAATAAAATATAAAATCTCATGTTCAATGTCCAGAATAATGCAAACATCCATAAATTTTCTGTTTTGTTAAAATAGATGCATCATCATATGTTAACAGGTGAAACCCTTTTATTCAACAATTATTTCATGTCTTATCTTTCATTTCTCCTTTCATAATCACATAATTTTTAACCTTTTCTTTCTGGTTCTGGACTATCCAAGTCTATACCTCAGTCACCATCCGGATCGAATCCACTTAAAAAGTCTTTCAAGACTGTCCCAGGATGAGCTCCTGGCCGGCTGTCCCACGTACCAAAGCCCGTGAGAGGCTGTCCCAGGCATAAGCTCCTGACGGGCTGTCCCAGGCATGAGCTCCTGGCCGGCTGATCCACCTGTAAGCCAGTGGGGATTGTCCCAGGCATAAGCTCCTGGCGGGCTGTTCCACATGACATGGCTAGTCCATACCATATATCTCTTTCTTTTCATTTAATCATTATGTGTTGATTTCATCAAATCAATTCTGTCTTGCATTATGATCAATTCAGATATGTCATATCCATATAATCATGCCATCAATCTCTGATACATATATATTGACATAACATACTCATGCTCAAAATCAAATAACAGTATCTCAGGTATAATAAATTCATCGATCTCAAATCCGACGATGAAAAACCAACGATGCAAGACCAACAGTAAAATAGCATATATATAATAGTGATCATGTACAGGGATTCTTACCTTTACCGATGACTGACCCAAGCACAGAAATCAATGTTCTTCCTTAATTTATAATTTTTTTAACAAAATATTCCACTCGATATCATATGCAGACAATCATCTCTTCATGACCCTGATCAATATAAAAAATCATATATGGAGAAAATTATCGATAATCGATCCTAATAACACAGATCGAGGACCTCTCTTAGGATTAACCAAAATTAGGACTTGTCTATGTATCAGGATCCTTCATTGATCCACAAGACTTCTAGAGAGAGAAAATCCATGAAGAGAGAGAAAATTCTAGAGAGAGAAAGTAGAGGAGAGAGAAATCTTCGTATCCTTCAGATGAGGCAATCATGGTTGAGATCATCAGAGATCCTATCGGGATGACTTAAAATGAATCAAGTGTTACAATTTCGAATAGGATCGGTTGGGATTAGATCTATCGCACAATTTCGGAGCAATCTCAAATCATCATATTTTTATTTCAAATTTATTCTAGGGTCTATGATGTATCAGAGAGAGTAGAGAAAGATTCTAGAGAGATAAAATCCATAAAAAGAGAAAAGATCTAAGAGAGAAAATAGAGGAGAGAGAAACTGAAGAGAGAAGGTAGAGAGAGGAGAGAGAAAAAAGAGAGAGAAAGGAGAGATAGAAAATTCTCTCTTTCTTCTTCTTTTTATTTTATTTTATTTTTATTTTTCTCTTTCTCTTTTTTTTCTTTTTCCTTTTTCTTTTCTTTTTCTTTTTCGTTTTTCTTTTCTTTTCTTCTTCTTCTTCTTCTTCTTTTCCGTGGGTTCCTTTGGGGCAAAACAGGAGCATCGTCTCCCTCCATCTCCTCTCACCCTCAAGCGGCCAAGGAGGGCCGACTCCGACCACCCTTCGACAGCAGCCGACGGTGACGCATCCACAGCCCCGGTGACAGCCCAACGATGGTTGTTGCCGGTGGCACACGGGGGAGAAAAAAAAATAAAACGTAAACAGGGTGTCCTGTTTGAGCCCGAACCGGCATCTCGCCGATTTCCAAGCACCCAAAGGCCAGAGAGATTATTCTGAAAGGGAGGAAGAAGGAACGCACTTTGTTCCGGCAGCCAAAAATAGCTCCGGTGGCCCTTCTCTTCCGATCAACCCTCACGGTGCTCTCTTTTGCCAAAAATCCTTCAAATCCTTTAATCTCTTTGAAGTTTTGCTGTAAGATTCTAAGGAGGAAAGGGGATCTTTATAGAGGAGGTTTTCTATCCTAGCCGGACTCCTCGAGTCCGATTTCGTCAGAAACGGGAAGGAAAAAGACTCCGGTTAGGAGTCTTCCTCCTCCTCTGTTATTTATTTATTTTTTTTTAAATTTGAATTATTATAAGAATATTGAAACTTAATTTTGATGGTTCAGCTCAAGCTTATGCTGCAGGTGCTGCTTTTATTATTCATAATTATTTGGAAGGTTGTCCTGTAGCCTTTGCTGAGCTTGTTGCTGTGCGGCTTGGTGTACGGGTTGCTGCCCAATTGTTGGGGGCTCAGCAGCTCTGGTTAGAGGGTGATTTTACGATGGTGATTGGATGACTTGTGCACCTTCTTCCATTAAATATGCATCACTTCTTCTTCTTGATTAAAAACAAAGGTTATTGAGGGAATCAAAATTACCCATGCCTATAAAGAAGGGAATCGGGCTGCGGATTGAATCGACCACCAGATGAACGATTACAATTGTTCATAATTTTTTTTTTAAAATCATCTATTTATTTTTGGCTTCTGCGGTAACAATGTGAGGCCCGGCCCAAGCAACGAATCCAAAGCCCCCAAAAAAAAAAAAAAAGAAGGAAAACAGAGGAGAAG
Organism: Elaeis guineensis; assembly: GCF_000442705.2. NCBI lineage: Eukaryota > Viridiplantae > Streptophyta > Magnoliopsida > Arecales > Arecaceae > Elaeis > Elaeis guineensis. The sequence goes on along the minus strand of NC_026006.2, from coordinate 68,825,907 downwards.
AACTCCCGAAGGGTGTCTTCTTCCTCCGTTCACCGGCTCCTAATCGGAGTCGGAAACAAGTTTCCTCTGGCTCTATTTAAGGAGGAGAACCCTCCTCTCTCCTCTCATCGAGAAATTCTGGGGCAAAACGGCGGCAATCGCCGGAAATTTCTCACGGAGACCCGTCGCTGTGCCGTCCAATTTCTCGCCGGAAAAGCTTCGCCTGCGATGGAGGTAAGCCTCCTCCTCTTCCTCTCTTCTCCCCCTTCCTTCCCGTGCCGATGTGCACGCTCGCCGGCGATCGGAGTCGCCGGATTTTGTTGCGGAAGAATTTTTTTTTTTTTGCCATTTTGCCATCGCCGGTGGTCACCGCCGACCACCGATTTGGCCCTCTTCTTATCGGCGAGTCAACCCTTCCTGCCGACGGTCGCCCCGTCCGGACTCCTACGGGAGCCGGACTTCACCTTTAACTTTAATTGCAGGAAGACCACGCCCGGACTCCTGCGGGAGCCGGGCTTCGTCCTCGGCTCCAACGGCTGCAGACAAATTTAGTCCGGACTCCTACGGGGGCCGGACTCCGACCGCTGCCGAACTTCAGCCGATGGATCTGCACCCCCTGGTAGGCCACCATAACGGCCACGATCCTGCTCCACTTCCTGTGGCGGATTCGCGCAGCTCCATCACTCCCTGACAGGCCGCAGTAACCGTCACAGCTCTGCTCCACTTCCTATGGCAGATTCTGCACAGCTCCATTACCCCCTGGCAGGCCACAATAACGGCCACGATCCTGCTCCACCTCCTGCGACGGATACTGGGCGATTCTCCCATCCGCTGGCAAGTCACGACAACGGACGCTGCTCCACTCCTCGCAACTGATTCCACGTGGCGAGCTACGGCGATAGCCACGATTCCGCTCCACTACCCTTCGCAATAAATTCTCCCTGACTATGGGCGGCCCACTATCAGACGGTTACAAACGTCGCCATCAATCCGTTACCTCCTCCGCCTATAAAAAGGAGACCCAGATACGTTATTCTCTAAGCTCATTTCTTATCTCAAAACTCTGCTAAATTCTCCGTTCGAGCGCTCCATTCTTGTTGAGGCAGAGAACTGATTTGAGCGTCGGAGGGTCTTGCCGGAGCAACCCCACCTTCGGTTTAGACTTCCCTTGCAGGTCCCGACGGCGACCGCGACTTCTCCGACTCCAGCTTCTCCGACGCGAGCGAATTTTTGCACCAACAAATTTGATGCAAAGCCTTTGAATTGTTGTTGAATTTATTGAGATACTAAAGAAAAAAATTTAGGTCATTATATTTTAGATTTAAATTGTTGACTAATTATTCCGCTGTTGTTTTAGGATAGTATGATAAGATGCCTTGCATGCTTATGGGAAGAGTTTTCTATGAGTATGCGGCGGTTGCCATGACCCTCGATTCAAAATCTCGGGTCGGGGGTGTGATAATTATAGTGGTATCAGAGCATAAGTAGATGAATTATGAAATATAGAATCAGATATAAAATAGGTGTAAGTGGATAGACACTAAGGACATTATAGTGTAGATCTTTGATGATTGTAGTGGAAGAAATATTTATAAATTTTGATTAAATATTGAGATTATGTATAAAAGGATCGCAAGAGATTATGACATATGGAGTTTGAAATATGATGGATGATCTATTGATCATTATATGATTAGTTAGATCTTGATCGAAAGTAATCACAAAAGAATTGACATAAAATTTTATTGTGCATTATAGTTATTAATTTGATCATTGGTTATTCAAGTAAATCGTAAGTTCAAATTCGATGTGAGAATAATACTATGATATTATTTTAATTGAGAAGTTGACTATTATTGGCAAGATAAAAATTTGATAATAAAATGTTGTTCCAGAATGAGCTAAGAAAATTTTTTTTTTATGATGCTTGATTGGAATATTTATCGAAAGTGAACTTGATATGTGGATCATATATATAAAGTGGCATATTAGGATGAATGTATATTTGGAGATATTGCAAAGAAGCCTATTTCTTATTGACGAAATTGATTTTGAGATTGTAGGATATTCATTGTATTGGAAGCTTTAATCATCATCCTTAGATCTAGATAATAGATCTTATTATGTCTTTGGAGACTACATGATGTGTATGAAATTTAATTTAAAGATTTCGTATCTAAGTTGATCAAGAGATTTTCTGATATTATTATTGAGGTTGTTAATGAAAAATTGATATCTTCAGATTAAGATAAAAGATCTGATTTATATTTATTTCAGATTAAGGGACCTATGTGAATTTATAATTTAGAAATTTTAGATTTAAGAATTGATATGGAGTTTCCTTTGTTTTTGTTAACGAGGTCCCTAATTGAATCTACTGTTAAATGGACATTTGATTTTTTTTTGAAGCTTGTATGATTGTTATGAAAGGATATTTGATAGATATTGAAGATCTTGATGATAGAAATTTTAGAAAAAAAGAATGATTTGAAGTTCTTATATATTAAAATTATGTCCAAATTTGGTGGAGCATCGAAGGATTTTTTTCTTCATTAATTTGACTTATAAGAATTTTTGGTTTAAAAATTATCGAATGGAATTGATATGAGAATTGAGATTTGATTCATATTGATTATAGTAAATCTATATGATGGTTTAAATATGATATTGGACTCAAGGGTTAATCAAGATTATTGTATACCAGTAAAGGTATGAATGAGAATCGAAAGTTAATTTTTGACTTCAATTGAAATTTAAAATTTTAGATCTTTTCTATTGATAAGGTAAAGAAATAATTTGATCAAACTTTTTTGGTGAACCTAAGAAATTTTGATTGTTAGATCAGAGTGCGCAGCGGAAGCATGGTAATCTGGATTACTTTGAGTAAGTCAAGAATGTTGATTCTTTGAGTCAAAGAATTATGATAAATGATATGGTTTGATACAAAAAATTTATTGATATTAGAAAGAATAATATTTTAAAATTTTGAATTATTTTAGATATCCTAATGTAATTTTTAAAAGTAGAGCTTCCATCTACTATGCTACAAAAATAATTAGCATCCTAATTCTAGGATGAGTGGACCTTTGATTTTTGATTTTAGATTTAAAATATTTAGAGATAATTTTTTTTATCCTAGAATTAAATTTTATAATTCTCTATTTATTAGAAAGAATTTGAGATTATTTATCGAATGATGATTTTGATCTTAGATTATTATACTCAAATATTTAGCTCCAGGGTATAATGAAATTTGAAGTTAGAACTCTTTTGATCATTATTATTTCTCTGACTGAATAGAAAAGATTGATGTTATCTATTGATATTGACGATTATTCTACAAAAGTAGATTAGAGTTATTTATAAAAATAAATTGATTAATTAAGAGTTGTTAATGTTTAGATAAAGAAAATTGATATACTTACTTAGAATAGAGGCATTGATTTTGATTATAAGAAAAATATAGTTTTGATTTAGATCAATTTTTGAGTTATTGATTTTTATTATGGAATGACCTAATGATAAAATTTGCTTCAAGAATTAGAATATTTAAGAGTTTGAGGGTTTGAGTAAGAAAATTTCGATGACTAGAAAATAGTAATATTGATTCAATCAATAATGGTGATACTGATCTTTATGAAATGACTTAATGATGAAGTTGTATCGAGAATTAAAATATCAAAAGTTCGAGAATGAGATGATAAATCTTCAACCTTTGAAAGTATGAATAAGAGAAAATATTTTTGAATTTTGATTGATTGGGATGTCATCATATGATTCATAGAAGTATGTTTTCCTATCTCATGATGGGTTGAAATTAAGAGTGGTTAATATTTTAAAATAAATAAATAAATAAATAAATAATGATGAATGAAGTTCTTATGCAAGAATAGAGACATTGACCTTTTTCTATTCACAAGAGATAGATTTGATTTTAATTTGAGTCATGAGATATTGAATATTAATTTTTACAGAAAATAAGATCATAATTTCGAAATCTTGAAATATTGAAAATCTTTGAGATGGTGATCTTGATAAATAAGAAAATGGATGGTTTCGTTCAGATTAATATTTGATGTATTTACTTTTTCCTTATGGAATGATTTAAGAATGAATTTATATCAAGAATTAGAATATTAAATATTTGTGGATGAGATTCAAGTAAGAAACTATGAAGACTCAGGCAAAAAAATTTCGAGGACAAAATTTCTTTTAGAGGGGAAGAATGTGAGACCCGGCCCAAGCAACGAATCCAAAGCCCAAAACAAAAAAAAAAAAGAAGGAAAATAGAGGAGAAGAACTCCCGAAGGGAGTCTTCTTCCTCCGTTCACCGGCTCCTAATCGGAGTCGGAAACAAGTTTCCTCCGGCTCTATTTAAGGAAGAGAACCCTCCTCTCTCCTCTCATCGAGAAATCCCGGGGCAAAATGGCGGCAATCGCCGGAAATTTCTCACGGAGACCCGTCGCTGTGCCATTCAATTTCTCGTCGGAAAAGCTTCGCCGGCGACGGAGGTAAGCCCTCCTCTTCCTCTCTTCTCCCCCTTCCTTTCCGTGCCGATGTGCACGCTCGCCGGCGACCGGAGTCACCGAATTTTGTTGCGGAAGAATTTTCTTTTTTTGCCGTTTTGCCGTCGTCGGTGGTCACCGCCGACCACCGGTTTGGCCCTCTTCTTATCGGCGAGTCACCCCCTCCTGTCGACGGCCGCCCCATGCGCCGGCTGGCCACCCAACGAGGGGACCTCAAGATCCCCTGTTTCAGCCCAAAACAAGTCCACGGGAAGAAGAAAAGAAAAAGAAGAAGAAGAAGGAAAAGAAAAAGAAAAAGAAAAGAAGAAGAAGGAAAAGAAAAGAAAAAGAAAAGAAAAAGAAGAAAAAGAAAAGAAAAAGGAAAAGAAAAAAAAAAGAAGAAAGAAAAAAAATAAAATGATAATAATATAATAATAATAAATAGGATTTTCTTCTCTCTCTTCCGTGAAGAAAAAGAAAAAAAAAGAGAGAGAAAAGAAAAGAAAAAAAATCATTAAATTAATTAATAAATAATGATATAAATAATAAAATATGAGAAAGAGAGTTTCTCTCTCTTTCCTCTCTCTCTTCAGCCTGAACTAGTATTTTCTCTCTCTAGAATTGGACTTTCTCTCTCTACTTTCTCTCTCTAGAATCCTCTCTCTAGATTATTTCTCTCTCCTAAGATTTTTAGAATTTTGAGAAGAATGATGATGAATTTAAATGATTCTCGTAATAGATTTTTGATCTGTGATCGTCGGACGATACACCGACATCCACTTTGATCAGATCAGGTATTTTTAGATTTTATTTCTCATGATCTTATTAAATTATCCACATGATAATTTTAGCATGATTTGATCTGATCGATCAGAATTTGTTGAATCATATTGTCTGAAGAATTCAAGATGAATTTTTCTCTCTAGAATTTTCTCTCTCTAGAATTTTCTCTCTCTAAAATATTCTCTCTCTTGATTGATTCTCTCTCTAAAAAAAAGTTAGTGAATGAAGAAATTTTTTTTAATAAGTCTGATCTGATTTTAATGAAGAACCCTGATCTATGATTGTCAGACAGCGTACTGGCACCCACCTTAATCAGACCATGAATCTTTAGATTTGATTATCCATGATTTCAATCTAGCCATGATTTGATTTAATCATGTTGGTTTCACCAATTGAGATATTGGACCAATCGTAATGTTGGATTGTGTCACCTGATCAATTTGAATTGTACCTCATGAATTCTCTCTCCTCTGATTTTTTCTCTCTACTTGATTTTATAAAATCGATGAAGAAACCTCGGTCCTATCACTTCGAATCCGATTTGATCTGATAGTCAAACTTTGGATCGTTTAGGTCCTAATTAGATTTTGATTAGATGAAATTAGATGATCGGATCCAATCTAAACCGTTGAAATATGGTATTCGTATTCTTTCTAATTATTGAAATTGATTCTGTATAGGATTGTGGATGTTTGATTGTGGGATATCGCGATATGATCTACGAACAAATTTTTGGAAGAAAATTTATAGAATTTTATGGATTTATTGGAATGCGTTCGAGGTAAGTAATGTTTCATTTTTTCTAGATTTATCGGTAAATTATAATGTATTTTTCTGACATGATTTGTGAAACGATGCATGAATTGGATGAATGATATCTTGTTATGAAAATATCTTATTTGAAATGTTATGATGAAGCATGATTGAACATATTGATTTCATGATGCATTATATTGATTGATTTCGATACTACATGATTATATGTTTTATTATCGAAATTAGAATATGAAATATGATTTATGAAGAATTATGATATAAGAAACACTATGAATTGACAACCTGACTATGTAAAGGATCCTGCCAATGGGGGCATATACGTTGGCAATTGATTGTCCTGTGGATTTATGTCGCCAGCGAGACCAGTGACATGTCGCCAGAGAGACCAGCGACAAACCGCCAGAGAGACCAGCGGTTCCAAAAGACATGGCTGCCAGATGATTCGCAGCCTACCGCAAGCAGATACGCGGTATTATGACTCTGCCACAGGAAAAATGTGGTCATAGCTCATGGTTGACGAAAAGAATTTAAGAATGAAAGAAATTGAAATTTAGAAAGAAACTTGAATTTTTGAAAAAAAATGAATTTGGCATGAATTATGTTGCATAATTGAAATTGATTTCAAATTGATGAACTCTGTATACTTATTTTCTATAAATAATGATTTACTTAAATGCCTGATAAAATCTATTGAAAAGTGATCATTGTTTACTGGGCTGTCTAGCTCATTACCTCCTATTTTATTATTTTTACAGATGTTGAGGAATTAAGATGATACAAGATATGAATGGAAGAGTGATCAGAAGCAGAATCTTCATATTTTTATTTTGGATTGAAAAGCTTATTGAATTTGATGCAAAGCCTTTGAATTGTTGTTGAATTTATTGAGATATTAAAAAAAAAAATTTAGGTCGTTATATTTTAGATTTAAATTGTTGACTAATTATTCCGCTGTTGTTTTAGGATAGTATGATAAGATGCCTTGCATGCTTATGGAAAGAGTTTTCTATGAGTATGCGGCGGTTGCCATGACTCTCGATTCAAAATTTTGGATCGGGGGCGTGACAAACAACAACAGTCATGGGCATCGCCTGCGACATGAGGTGGCAAATAGAAAAATGGATCAATAATTGATAGCTATGTCCTTTGCAAATCTATGTTATAGTTGGTGCCACATTTATCTGATATTTGTATATTGGAAGTCATTGATGATTGCGATAACCAGAGGATAAAATGACAGCTGTAGAATTCTTAAATTAGAGGGATGTCGAACGTTTCGTAGACAATGGTACAAGGTCAAAATTGTCTAAGGGAAGCATTATAAATGCAGCTTCATTTTTGTTTGCTGTTCATTTTTATGTATGTATGTATGTCCGCATGCACACATAAATACTATACAGGAGGAGGGTATGACTTTTTATTGAGAATGGTGGGGGAGGGGGGGGAGAGAAGGCAGTCGAGATGGATGATAAGTATTTTTCAAGAAATTTTTATGATAAGGGGATACACTATGGTGTTGCTTGGCTCAGAAAATATTTTTATTTAGATCAAGTAGATTAAGAGCATTAACTTCGAAATCAAAACATCTTGGTGTCACGATCGAATGGTTTTCCAAAGTCCTCCTTGCATGTCAATTTTTCTTCAACCAAATTTTGAAGCAAAACAAATATGTGGCACAATACAATAAAGTAAAGACAAATAAAATGATTTATTTTGAATCATTCAACAGTAACTCCAAAATAAATGGTTCATTCATCCGATTTTTCCTCAATGCTCAGATGGACATGACTTTGGCATATGCTTTAGTTAACTTTGGGATGGACTAGAATCTGAATGATTGGATTCGAATTACATCCGTTTAGTTTTGATTAGGTAAGGAGAGGGCAATATCAATAAACCTAATCCTTTTTTTTTTTGTAATCTATTACTTCTAAATTATTTATAAAAATTAAATTTTATATTATTTAGAGATCCATAATTTATGCATCAAATGACCAAAAATGAATAATTAAATAATACAAAACAATGCATATTTTTTTACCACTCTGTATATTTTATATTGTATGATTTTTAATATATAAATAGTTTAAAAGTAATATATCACATCCAATCGTTTGGATCATTCTCTTGAATCTCTATTGCCTTAGTTAGAACTAACTAGATCCGATTTGAAACCCTAGCTAACCAAAATCTAGTCCACCTAATCAACTTTTCAAAAACCACTTCATAAACTTTTAGAGAAGAAATCTATATAACTCTTGATGCTGAAAATTCCAGGATCGATCCCCAGAATATTTTAAAACTTCTATGCGACTGCAACGCTAAGCGATGTTTGGTTTCCTAGAAAATACCCGGAAAAATTATTTGCAAAGGATGTCCCGCTGTCCATTATTTGCAAAAGAAACGCAGAGGGCAAAAAGAAAGGAAAGATGGAAGGGGTCAGCTTCACTAGTTGTTTTAAGCCTAGGTCCAACACAGATGGGCAACCATGACAATCAAGGTGGTCCATGGCTGTATGCTATGGATCCAAGGCCCAAGCCTACACCAGCTTGATATGCGCCCTTTGGACTGCTACACGTCAAGTTGCATGCTATTCAGTATTTCTGCTCAACAGTCAACACTACCTAGTAACCTTGTCCATCATGAATTTGTGATTCACTTCAATAAAAGTTTAAGTAGTCTACACGACCACAAGCATTAGTTTGTTGATACGTGGCAATACATGCATAGAATCTCCAAAAAGGCATTAATCCAAGTTTTATATATCAATCGAAGGACTCTAGGGAGGTAAGCTCCCTTGAGAAAATGAGAAGAATCCATGATCCGTGATCCCTCTATCTACGAGAACAAAGAGAAATTCTTTGTACACCGTCTGTGGCGTAGAAAATCCAACGTGAAGTATATCATTTTGTCCTATTAAACTATATAGCCACCGTTTTACAATACGTATTTAATATCCATGGTTCTATTTTTTCATAATTTTTTCAAAAAAAAATATTTTTTTTTTATGACATCCTGTGCAGAAAGTTATAATTTCAACACAAGATGCTATAATATTGACACAAGAATCATAATTTTTTTGGAAGGAAAGGAGTATTTTCATCATCTAAAATTTCAAACGAAAAAATAGAATCACAAACATTAAATAGATATTAAATAAGTATTAAAAAGTGATAGTTATATGATCTAATCGGATAAAATGGTGCACTTCACATCGGATTTTCTACACCGCAGACGGTGCACGAAGAATTTCTCAGAGAACAAATTCTCCGGTAACCTACGAAACAGCAGTTAGGCAAAAGAATGCCACCATAGATGACATCCCTTCCGGCTCTTCCATATGTTGGATCCGGGTGCGAAACTTCTCCATAGTCTTCTCGTCATCGACCTGCAAAGCCTACTTATGAGAAAATATGCTAGAAAACATGCTCCATTACCAAGTAACAAAAGAAGAAGAAGAGCTACAGATTTTGCAAGCAAGGCTTTGTGATCCAAGGTGTGACTTGATTGCAGGCTTGTTTGGATATTTAAGCTAAAAATTATATAGGATTCGTGAAGTGAGCCGGTACAATCATCAAGATCATAGAGTTACAGGATAGGCTAAACCAATCTGCATAAATATCCATGGATAGCTTCAGAGTGGACTAGCCCGAAGCTCATAAGATTATATGACTTCCAGCCCAATGATCTTTATCTTTTGCCCATTCACATACGGATTCTTGGTTGACTAATTCCATTTAAACATCATGCGCTTAGAATCTGGCAACCGAGAGAACAAATCAATAGAGTCAGCTACCACAGACCAATTCCTGGCATGCAGGTTTCCTTACCCATGAAACACTCCCCAGTTTTACAAAACCGACACCTTGGCATGTAACTAAATTATGGCTTCAATAAACTGAGGCCATAGGAATGCGAGTGGGGCAACGAACCCCGTCAATCCTGGGCAAAATCTAATGGTGGGCTCTGAATCTATGTGGGTATTCTGGAGCCTTTGGAAACAGCCACGTCAACGTACCGTACTCTTCTCTCCAGACTGATAACCCTACTAATAAAAAACTTTGGTTTTCCAGGTTCTCTCCTCAAAGCTGAAAAAGGGATGTGTACAATCTGAGCACATCCATTTAGTACATACGAATTCAGACATCTATTTTCAGATCTTATTAGATTTTAAAAATTTTCAAATTCAAATCCAAATATCAATAAATTGCGAAACCCATAATTCAAAACTAGCCACCTGCTCAGCTACCAAGCTACAATGTTCTTATCTATTTTATATAGGTATTTTATATTACTTATTCATGTATACGTAGATCATTAAATAATCATTCGCTGTATGTTGTAACATTTATTTTAATCATTATTTTTATAAAAATTAAATCTTTTTAAATAAAATAAAATAAGTATATTTATTTTTTATAGTATTTTGACAATTTTATTGTTAAAATATTTAAAAATATTAATACTATCTATCTACTCTTATATTTTCATATAATTTTTTTACAAACTCTTTAAAAATAGAAGATTCATGATTATTTTTGTTTATGCCATAATTAAACGATAATTATAGTATTTGATGCAAATATATTAATATTTTTATTTTAAATACTTTAATTTTAATATTTTTAATAAAAATACAGGAGTACCGATGACTTGGATCCTTGACCAGCTCATTTTCCAAGAGAATTTAATAACTATGCCTCACATCCTTAGTTATATATGTATCATGTGCAATTAACTAAATTTTGTTCTCATCTTTATTAGTTTTCATTATTGAATTCTATTAAAATATGATTTGTATCTTAATAATATCCAACTTATATTATATTTGAATAGAAAAAAATGGATATAACTAATATCTAACTTATATCCATAAACATTTAGAATAAATATGAATATTACTTAATATTTAATTTGTATCCATATTTGCTTAACAAATGTGGATATTAATTTTTGCATCTATTTAGTATCCAAACATACTTATTAAAAAAATAAGTAGATATAGATATACTAGTATCCGACCATTTTTAGCCTTATCTCTCCTCAAATTTTTTTTTTTTCCCTTAACAACTTTATGCCAAGCATTAAGGAAGTTTTGATCTTATTCTCCATTGAAATCCAACACAAGCATTTACAAGTGAAAGAAATGATGTTTTTAGTACTTAATTAGCACTAGACCATATAGACTTGCTGCTATTATCATTGACAATAAGTACTTCTAACCAGATTGTGTGAAAGAGTCATAGGAAATTCTGTAAATTAACATGCATTCTCGAATATGGAATTCAACATTAGATTGTAATTTCTTTACCATACCTTACCACTCTTGTATTAAAATGTATTGAAGTTCTTTGAAACTTCGTTAACGCAATCATGATTGTTAATTATTTGATAGTCTTGCTGCAAATCATATCAAAAGATACTTTTGATATTAAAAGTTGATTTTTTTGTTGTTATCCAAATTTTTCCACACAGCACAGATTATCCTCCGAATGAGAAAGACCTTTCCTCGTGACACATAAGGTGGCCAGCGAAGTGCCTTCCTTGAGTAGTCGATGTAATTCATTAATATAATATACTGGGTAGCAGCTGCTATCATTTCAGTCCCAATCACAAGCAAGTGGCCAATCGCATCAGCAGCTTGTTTTTTTTGTTTCTTTTTTTTTTTTTCTTTGTGGTTTTGGGGTTGTGGGGTGGGGGAATCCTACCTGTGCGAAAATAAATATATGTGGGAGAATCCTACCTCGTGATAACAAGTCTTAGTTTGCGTCAAGTGATCGAGAAAAATAAGTGTATGCATCAATAATATTCTTAGAGAACCAATATACCAGAAGTACGATTGCCCTGTCTTTGGAACTATAAAGTTTTTTACCCACAGAAGGGAAACAAGAAATTAAAGAAGAATGTCACTGGTGGGGCCCAAGTTTGTTAGGTGATGCATGTGAATGCACAGAGCTCGTGCTCTTTATCTAATTTGTTCGAGTTATGCTCTCCTAGCTGCTACCAATACCGATGCCAACGTATTCAGTGCTGCTTAAACCATGAAAAATGGATTCTCTATTATTTAAACTATGCTTTGTGATGAAGTCCACAGTTAAAAGAAATGTGAAAATTTACGATTTGATTTCTACAATTTGATTCATAAAAAACGATATGTTTTGAATCAAGTTAGAGACCTAAATGAGTTCTGTCGATGGGGGACTGTTTAGAAAACGTCCATGATCATAAATTGTTATATTTATAAATATTCCATTGCTATCGCAGGAGATGGAGTAGCTCAAGGATGTGCCGGCAGTTGGAGACCAAACACATGGTGATCAATCCCCTCCTACGTATGGCAAGTTCTGCACGCAACTCTTTTTCAATAAAAGCTGGGTGGCTGCTCCCAGCTTCCCCTTTCCCCTTTCCATAAAAAAATAAAAACTTCTGCACGCAACCTCTCATTGCTGGTTACTTCACTATGATTAAATCTACTGATTGTCTTAAATGTGAAGGACTTATGCCATGTAGTCTCTCTTGATCTAAACACAAAGAAATGTGACATAACTGTTGGATATAGAAACATCAATATGATAAGAAACTTTGTAAGACCTTATATAAATTTGTCCTCTTTCATTTTGTCAGCTAACTTGAACAATCATATCCTGAGTAAAAATCATATGAAATGCATGAGCGATACAAAAATATTCATCACATTTGGTTAGTTATGGAATTTGGAAAGACACCGGCTTGCCATTTTCTTAATCCAGGTTACTTGCAAATGAGTTCATATAAAATAAACTCAACTATTAGAAAATTGCTATCAATCTCCAATAGGAAAACCAGAGAACAGCCTAACGATGTTAACAGACCAGCAAGCTTGCATCAATACATGGGCATGTGACAAGAATGGAAGAACAAAATGGCAAACTGCTAGCCTTTCGGGAAAAAAATTAAGGGCAAACCGCTGGAAGCATTGATAAACAATAGCCAGTCTGCTTACTATGATTATACTAGGTTCATGAAATGAAAGTGGGCTTCCTCCAAAAAAAAAAAAAAAAAAAGGTGGGTGACTTGCTCACCTTAATTTCGAACAAACAAGGAAAAATCTTTTTGATGAAAACAAAGAAAGAACAATCAAACAAAGAAGTTGACCTCTTTTGCCTCTCATAAGCGCAACGACCCCAATCCTGAGAAGAAGAATGAGAAGAAAAGTACAAATCCTGCTAATATTACTGAGGATTGCGCACCATGTTCTCCAGCACAATCATAAAACCCATTAACCCAATGCTGCAAAAAAGAAGAAGAAAAGTACAAATTCTGCTGATTTTATATTAATCTGAGCATTGCAAAGTGATCTTTTCGAGCACAATCTACATATTCATTTTAAACCACCTAGTTTCTTGGTTTCAGTGATCATGGTCAATACGTCTTTTCTCTCTCTCTCTCTCTTTTTTGAGGTATAAAGGAGGCTGATAACCAGCCACCTGTCATTTATGCGTAAAAGTAAAAAAAATCTAAATTCTCTAGAACTTGGTTGAGCGGACAGGTAAAATATTCTGCTGTATTCGACAGGCAGGTTAATTTTTAGGTTCTTTTAGTTGCATAAAAATGAAGTTTTTCATTTTTTTCGATAAATCTGTAATCAGCTAATACCCATATGCCAGCTACACTGCAATTAATTATACCTTATAAATTGGATTTTGGGATAATGCAAATCTATACAACCGACAAAAGTAAGAAGCTAATCATTGAAATATATATCTAGTTAAATATCAAGAATTTGCCCACATAAACTGAAGGTGGTGGTAAGTTGTCATTTTAAAAAATAAGGTAAATAGGCCAAATTATCCAGACAGAAGTTGACTATGGTTATTTGTGGTCACATATTATTTCGCTAGTGATGTGAAGAAAAGATCAGAACTTACAAATACATGCATGTACTGCTTTCTGGCCGAGAAAAGGCCTCTCTTTTTTCGACCATCTCTACACTTGGCTCACAAATGCAATTCAAGAACCTGGTGTACTTTTCATAGATTTTCCTCATTGTATCTAGTGGATGGTAATTAATGAGAAAAGAGTTTTACACTGCAAAGGTTAATACTTCCAGCTCCTTTTTTTCGTGAAAATACAGATGTTAATACTTTAAGTATACTTTTTTGCGCCGAATAATTTTCCACATGCAGTCTTTGTTTGCAATCATCAACCAAAACTTTTCGAGTTTACAAACCAGGAGAAGAGGCCAAATAATGCCAAAACAACAGACGTTTTTAAAAGAGAATCCACAGTTACGTTATCAACTTTTTTTTTGCACGTATTTCCAAGGCGCCTTTCAACAGATAACTTGTCGCACAATTATCTTCCATGATAGAAAAACATCATGTCACATTATTGAATATAAAATATTTAACAAATGACCAGTTAAATATTGGAAAAATCCAGGAACTCGTACGTGAACAAGGGCCAGAAAAATAGAAAAAAAAAAAAAAAAATGCGACTACTGCTCATATCCCGCAAGTCTCATCTAATATAAGCACCAATTCAGCGAACTGTACTGCGTCCCGGTCCATCTGGCTTAAAAGACTAGATAATTCCAACCGACACCGGCGAATATTAAAAATCGTAGTTCTATGGCTCCCTTTCTGTCCATTCCTTTGATTTGAAGTGTGGGACTACAGCACCACCTACTCCCTCAAAAGCAAACAATCTACAAATTGACACTATATAACCTAACTTTCAATACCTCGGTTTTCATTGAGATTATTTAAGATCATGAAGAATCTCCTAACACACGAGATTAGTGAGAAGATATAGGCTAACAAAAAGTTCTGGTAGAATTCAAGAAGCATGTTTTCAAATAGGTACACTATTGCACAGCAGACGTTGCTGGTTGTTTTGCCAATCCAGGTAAGTGTTATATTTCCTTCAGTGTTTGAGTTCATGCCTCAACCTGAAAATATCGAGACTTTAATTATGTCCAAGTTACCAGTTTTATATATTATATCTATATCTCTTCACACCTCTTTACAATTATTTGTCTTTAGTCTTCTTTTCTTGTAGGGAAACCGGGAAATATGTTGAAGAGAGGGATCTTTTCTTTCTCTTGCCGGACAGGTGGTGAATAAAGATAACTGAGGTGTGGAACCTGCAACAAAGGAAAGTATCACATCTCCCTTTCCTGACAGTCGACATAGCATTTGAGTATTTCTATTGAAGAAGAACAAGAAGAACGTTCCTAATATTGGTGTTGTCAGCCCTACTTCGTTGTCTAATCCACTGGAATTGACTGAGGAGAGATTTGGGAGTGACACACAAGATACAACCCTGTCTCAACTACTCTCAAGAGTCCTCGTAAATCTACGTCAGCGGGTTCTTATTTTGGCTCCAAGGAGAATGAAGAAATCTATGTCCACAATAAATGATTCTGTAAAAACTTAGATCGAATGACTATCAAATTTTCCTTATGATAAAGCATGACGTCCCATTTGTCTCTTAAGATGACCGAACTTTTGATGGTATGTTTCCATGTACGGAGCCATAACGGTTACACTTAATCTTGCATGAAAAACAAACAAGGCAATTTGATCAAAGGTTCGATGAATTAATCATGCGCGCGTACTCATATTAGAAAAAAAAAAGAAAAGAAAAGAAATAACAATTTATACCTGCCAACTTTTGAAACTATTAATATATAAATCACAGAAATAAAAGAATATTTATTGGGAAGGACGAAGGGATCATACTACCAGATTGAGTTTTTTTTTTTTCTCTATAAAATGATTTAATTGACTCATTATCTTGACCTAATGTTGAGTATAGGACTCAGGCATTCCAAACACATGCACTCGACAGACAGAACAAACTACAAATGAAGGATGAGATCGATGCACAAGTTATGACTTGTTTATTGATACATGTTGTTTGAATAAACATAATCATTGAATGTTTGTAGGAATCCTGTAATATTATTGGACAAATGGGATAGTGGATAGACGACGGTTGTCGTTTATATTATTTTTACTTACGTTCACATTAAATTAATCCATCAGCACTGGCTACATTTTGATCCTGTCCATACGCATCCCAGCCCCCCCACCCCCTTAATTATTATAATAAGAAGATTGGTCCAGCCAACTCTTTATATTGTCGACCGTACAAAGTCTATTTCTAGCCATCAAGGCCTGCTGGTAATATAGGAAGTATCATCATAAGCTATTGATTTATCGTTAGACGGCCATGATTTAAATATAGATATATATATCAGTTGATGAAGTTGTCTATTCGGATAGTTTCTGCTTGTGTATCTAACAGTTTCGATAATTATCAACACTAAATAAATGCTTCTGGATTAAGTTGATCCTTGGTGACCTAGTGAAACTAGACTACTGCTGTTTGAGCGCGAGAGACCATTTAGAAGGGCGGTTATTAATTAGGAGGAGGCCCTGCTTAATTACTTGAAGCTTTTTCATCTTCAAACAGATTACTGCCGCCACCTATTTCGTGTCAGATGAGGCTGATGAGTTTTTTGTTTTATCTGAATCAAACTTTTAACTATTACTCAATTACCTTTCAGAAGTAAATTTAATTTTTATTTGTTTCTATATTACTTTCTGAGAAAATCCTTCTAAGTCATTATTCTTTTTAGGGTGGAAAGCACACCCTACAACTAAGAGCAGAAGTAGCTTCACAAGAACAAGCACCCAAAACTTCCTTCAAAAGACTTTTCAGCCGAGAGTTTCTCTCGTCTATAGATTCTACGTTTTCCCTTCTACAGATGCTTTCCTCCATCTGTGTCCACCTTTCCTCAAAGTCCTACCCAAAAGTACCCTAGCGGCTTCCAAGTTCTAAACTCTTGCTCGGATTTTCCTCATCCATGCACAGTGCCATGGAGCAAAAGAGGTATTGGATGTGGAGTAGAAGGAAACTGGGTGAGATGGCTCTCAGCTCCCAGATCCCTCTAATCTCCGTAGGCTCCTCCTACAGCAAGTCGTGGGAAGAACAAGCCTTCGCAGAAGACTCAGCAGGCCACTTAGGTGGGTGCATATGGCCTCCAAGATCCTATTCATGCAGCTTTTGTAGACGGGAATTCCGATCTGCTCAAGCTTTGGGTGGTCACATGAACGTGCACCGGAGGGATCGAGCAAGGCTTAAACAATCTTCGAGCCCTGCCAGTGAACCCCTTGAAAATAGTCAGCATCATCCTCTTACTCCTTGTATGCCACCGATAGGCCCCCAATATCCACCCCAGGTTGGATCTCTGGTATACAGCTCTAACCCTAAACCTAACCCTAATTGTGGTGTTGGAGAATCACCTGTCTCTCCTAAGGTTTCAGCAGCTTCCACCCAAGAAAATTTGAGCGAGCAAACCTTAAATATTTCTCCTTCTTATTCTGCATGTATTGTTCGAGGTAACCTGAAGGAATCCCTCTTCTCTACCAACGGACCCCCCAAAAATTCATTAACTGTCGGACTATTTACTATCCCAGAATTAAAGCTTGGACGAGAAAGTTTGAGGTTAAGAGAATTAGGTTTTCGGGCACGAAGAGATCCGGATGAGGAGGATGAGGCCATCAGCAGAAAGAAACGGAGGACTGATCCGACTTCTCCCTTATCTGTGAAACCATCTTCAGGTGACCCGCAACAAGTCCAATCCGAGGTACTGAAATTTAGCCCCAGACCTGTTGAAGAATTAGATCTCGAGCTTAGGCTCGGAGATCCCCCTGTAGTTAAGTAAAATTGCATATCCCTTGTGCTTAAATGAACAAACTTCTTCCCTTTATATTCATCCGAATCGTCTCCTCCTCAGTTTTAATCTTCATCTTCCTCTGTTTCCTCTTAGTAAAAGGCCCTTTTCTGTCCTCAGATGGAATGCTTGAATTTTCAAGTTTTTATTTGCTCAAAAATTGTAACCATATTGATGTGTCAAACATTGGAATGAAATTTTACTTTCTACAAAAAAAAAAAAAAAAAGTTGCATGCATTTGTATTATGAGAATATATAATCTTCTTTTGTAGATTGTTTCAAAGAAAAGAGGTGTTTTTTCACCAGTTCACAACATCTAATCATCATGAACTTACTACCTTGTTTATTTTCATTCACATGCATAATGATAAATAAGATAGAATGATCGATGTGCAGATGTTCAATACGACATTCATCGTTTACATGAGTACCATATGGAAATATCAAAATCTCCATGCTATATTACTTGTACAGATGTTTCTGCAGTTAGTTTTTTTGACAATCCAACCTTTTGGATAAGTGAAAGAGTTCTTTGGATCACTAGCTTCAAGAAGGTCAGTTTCCATCCATATCACTACCAGCATATGCTTATATTTTCCCCTCTAAGTGGTGATCTCCTATATATGTAGACTCTAGATCGTCATGCATGGTGAGTGTTTCAGCTACCCTTCCTTCTGTTTGGTGATTCAGTCATCCTTTTGTTTTCACTAGTAGATTCATATCTTTTTACAATAAGAATTTCCTCAATGAAAATAATTTTTCTTCTTTTTACATTGAGGAAAAATAAAGAACAAGCTGTAAACTTCAATAACTAATTAGAACTGATATATATCCTTTCCCAGGCTGATTTTACATAAGGAAGAATCTATTATCCTTCTACACTAGAGGAGAACATAGTGGATGGCTCATGAGAAATTGTGTTTGAATATTATATCTTGATCTTAGCCCCAGACAATAAGAGGGCGAATTGTTACATTCTTCCGTTCAAAAACTCTCAACCCTTGTTTTTCGGGTGGGAGGGGGTTGGCGATATATATATATATATATATATATATATTATATATATATATATATTGTGTGTGTGTGTGTGTGTGCGTGCGCGCGCGCGCGCGCACACACACACACACATATATATATAGAGAGAGAGAGAGAGGGCGAGAGAATTTGATGCATGAAGAGATGAAAGTAATTTGAACTGCATGGGAAGCGGTGAGTGCGGTTGTCTTTTTTCCCCGCATCCTACTGAGCTCGCTGACCGACACATTCCAGCAGTAGAACTAACCACATGCATGTGAGTCTGTTTAAAGACGTGTATGATCTGATGCATCAGTACATGGATTCCCTTTTCTGCAGTATTTCGGCATGAGACACATCTCTCTTCTCTATAAATTCCACCGGCTTGCATCCTGTTATTTTTCCTTTTCCAAGGCTCCAAAGCTACCCACTCCAAGGAATCATCACATTATAATAGTATTAGCCCATCACCAATTCATGATACCCAAGGAATACACCCAACCGCTCCGATCTATGCTCCTTTTCTTTCATCTCTTGCACCGATTAAAGCCCCCAGATAATTTTGATCTAAACCCAAACCCTAAGCTAGCCCTTGCTCACCATGCCAAATAAACGCTTAATACATACTTGAAGATATGCAACGCGCTAAAATAGCCATGTATACATCTGGATATGCTTAAATGCTTGAGGGAAGCGTCCAGTTTGACTTAATAGGTGGCAGAAGATTTTATGATGGGTTGCAGAAGAATTTAAGAGCATACCCAAAAATTTCTTGCTATTAAAGTGGCTGTGATTGAGAGAAAGGTCTAGAGATGGAGGCTTTGATAGAAGGGTACTCTGAAGGTGGAAGTTGCTCTCATGGTGTCAGTGGCTTTTGTGAAAAAAGGTACAGGAGGTATTGGTTGCCTTGAATTCTACAAATTACCGAATCTGTGTAAAAGGATCATAAAGGAGATCGAAAAAAGGCTTTGTCTTATCTTGCATTGGGATGTTGGCTTTGGGACAAACTTGGTCAGTGATGAACAGCTAGAAATGTAGGGAAGTACAGAGTCTGGGCCTGCGAGTGAGATGTTTAAAGCAGTGCTAGAGGAGCACATGGGTAGGAGGGTGTCGGTTGTGTGGGAGGGTTGTTATACTATTCAGCAAAGGGAATGAGGACTTATGCCCTAGGGTTATGTGCGGAGAAGGGCCACCTTGTTTGGGGAGCTCTGGAGATGCTGTGGCACGTTATGCTAACATAGTGAAAGGTTTAATAAAGTATCTGAGAGGTATATGGAATCGTGTACTGATCATTTATTTCATTGTTTATCAGCTGCTTTGGACTACATACCAGTATACAACTGGACCTGTTCATAATATATCCACTAAAGAGTTTAAACCATGTTTTAGATTCTCCCTCTCCCTCTCCCTCTCCCTCCCGCCCTCCTTATCGCATGCATGCATGTAGTACACACAATCTTCATGATGCTCAGCCCATAATAACATGCATCTCTCTCCTCAGAGCTTAGGTATTGTTTTGCAAGGTCATCCAGTACTGGTCTGACATGATGTCAGAGCATCAGATTTGAATATTAGGCTAATGATCTTATGCTGCATTGGTTTTTTCTGAGGTCCAATAATTAGTAAGAAAGGAGGTATATTTTAGTCAGCAATTGTACGGAAGCTTTTCCCACTTGCAATCTTCACTGTCTTTCCACTGTTGCAGTGTTTGCTTGTATCATGATGGTTAGGAACAGAAAATGAGTAAGAGGTCCCGGCATTGACATGATATGTAGACATATGCATGTCGACAAATTTTTCATGTTATCCGGTATATATGGTCCATGTATGCCAGATGTCTTCTTTCTGCACATACGTCAATATGACATGCCAATTATAATGTTTGTAAGCCAATGTTCAGCTAAGAACTCCATTAATGATTGACATGGTGGTGCATGATGGCTAGCTTCATCATACCAGCAAGCATCCATTCTGGCATGTGTGGGGAACCCTGCATTTTATTTCAATCAGAATGTGTTTGTTTGTGTGGAAAAAGTTCATTGTGATGGGCTGGAAAGTCGAGACCCGAGGATGTTTGGCCATCAATCATGAATGGGTTTGCGAAAAGATTAGATGATTAGTTCTTTTTTTAATTACAAAATCTTGTAGTGAATCATTTGTATACTGCTACATGAAATTAATTCTACAGCATTAAGTAGTTATACAGAACAAAATAAACAACAGCTAGAGCAACTAACTTATTTTGTACAAGCGAAAAGGTATCATGCTATATATACATGTTCATTGCATTCGGAACTTACATGGCCCTCAGATTCATGACACATCTCATCAGTTAAAGCTAGTATTAAAATTAATGCGGACATCATCATGCAGGAATCATACGAACATGTTTAATTTACTAAGACCAACATGTGCGTAGATGTTAAATAGTTAGCAGTGGCCACGGCACATGCATGCAATATCTTACCCTGGCTGATTAATTGGTGATATATATAACCGCCTTCAGTTCCTTTTCCATCATATCAAAATTCACACTAACTGCTTGTGGAAAATGTAATCTGATCGATATATATACCACCTTGAACTTGGCTGTCACGGGGTCCGCATACTTTTTTCTAAGACCTTGAAAACGTTAATGGCACAAACGATCTTAATTGTTATCAAACCTCTCGTAATCAAGATAATTAAGCTTTATAGCCCATTTCGATCGGGTCCGCGGGTCAGAATAATATTCAAAAATTGGAACTTTC
The DNA here is from genome assembly GCF_000442705.2 of Elaeis guineensis. Taxonomy (NCBI): domain Eukaryota; kingdom Viridiplantae; phylum Streptophyta; class Magnoliopsida; order Arecales; family Arecaceae; genus Elaeis; species Elaeis guineensis. The sequence continues at coordinate 68,804,377 of NC_026006.2, read as the reverse complement.
ATTGAATACAAAGTAGTTTTTAAAGTGAAGTTTGAACCACGGTTCTCAAACACCCTCCTAGCTATTACATGAGAAGGCAAATTTAGTAACACTACTAATCATTGCATGTACGTTGAATAAGAGCACTGCAAGGATGGTATGGGCGACATCTAGTGTACGTATGCATGTTCAATCTAATAAGCATATGCATGCCATTTAGTACATTTGCAACTCGTAAATTGATGCAACAAGCACATGTTTCCTAAGCTTTCTTTCTTTCTTTTTTTTTTTCTACATTTGCTAATTGCGATAGGGTTTTCTCAAATTCGAAAAGGGATCCTAGAAACGATTGTCATCTTCTCACTAGCAGGATTCTCTCTCGCCCCCACCATCGTCACCGGAAATTGTCCTCCTTTCCGGTGCCTGCAGATCCAGGAGGAAGATCCAGTCACGAAGGATCATACAGTTTTTACTTCTACCTCAAGCAATGTGCGGACAAACAAGAATAAACCAGCAGCCGTGTTAGCGTAATCTTGTAGCTCACCTGTCCAAATAATTATTCTTTCTTGAGTCAAAACTATTGAGAAGGAAATCCACAAGTAGGTAGATGTGCTCCAATCATGTAATCCCATGTAGCCATCAAGGCATTCGAGGAAAATTGAATTATCAAATCTATCGGACGGGTTGGTTTATAGGGAGAGTTCAAGGATAACACCGACCATGTCTAAGCGCAACATATATCGGTGTCAGACTAGCACTAGATATATAGGGCTGTCATATAGGTCAGCGTAGTCCTGCCTTGACCCGTTCCGATGTTGGCAACCAACTGGTCCAAGAATCCGAGGTCAGCCATGTTTTCCGGGAGAGGATGGATGGGTTATCTTATCTTATCTGGCTTGCATGCCCGTCGCTGCCTCCTCAAACTAAGAAATTGGCCCCCAATTTACGTCTACATGACAAATCTTCCATCGTTCTCTAGATGATGACGCCAATGACACCTGTCGAACAATGTGTCCGATGGGCCCTAATAATCAATTCACGTATTCTTAAAATAATAATAATAATAATAATAATCATGGACTCGATAATGGACTCCAATGTTAGCTTAGCTTAGCTTACTTGTCTTCTATACAGTCGCCGGGTATTGGATGGTGGATAGGTATTGTATGGGCCATCTCCTATCAGCAGGAGCTAAAATTTATGCTAAGCGAAATTCTGTGCCCTACCGACAGTGTAGAAAATTTGATATGAAGTGCATCATCTCATTCGATTGATCGACGTAGTGATCATTTTCCAAGCATATTTAATACCTGCAGGTCGGTTTTTTTATTTAAAAATTTTGTATGACGAAAATATTTCTATTTTCTAAAAAGATTATGATATTTTATGTCCATATTATGACATCCTGCATCCATAATATGCACATGATATCATAATTTTTTTTAAAAAATATAGATATTTTCATCATTCAAAATTTTCAAACGAAAAAGTCGACATGTGGACATTAAATGCACGTTGAAAATTGATTGGATAAAAATATGTCTCTCATATTATGATATCTTAGGTCATATTATGACATCTTGGATTATATTACGCTACAAAATGTCATAATTTGATTATATTATGCTACAGGATGTTATAATTTTTTTTAAAAGATAAAAATAATTTTATTATATAAATTTTTAAATAAAAAATTAATTTATAAATATTAAATATATATTGAAAAATAATAATTATATAAACCAATCGGATGAGATGGTATATTTCATATCAAATTTTTTATACCCTCCATGGTGCACAAAAAAATTTTCTTATGGTAACGTGAGCAAAGAAATTGGGGTTGGGGCTTTTCGAGATTGGGCTGGAGAATTACATTTTTCCGTGCTACAATTGTCTTGCACTTAATGAGCCTTGCCGATGTCGGCCATTAATGCTGGTGTCATCTTGATAGGTTGAACATTCGCGGCTGATCGACCGTAGTGGCCAAATCTGAAGGATCACGGTTGACACGCACGTCCTCTCACAAACACGTGCAAAAAGAGCCAATGCAAATAGAGCAACTCCTAAAGTCAACACATCACACGCTCACTCCATGGCACAAAATTATCCCCGCAGGTTAGTCGAGCAGGAAAAAATATTTGTTGCAACGATGATATCATATCATATATATCATAAATCAATAAAAATTTTTATATTTCATCAATTTTAATATATTTTATTAATTTTTATGAATGATATCCATATTATCTCTTTGTATTTTATTGATTTTCGACTTCTCATTGATTTATTGCAAATATGACATGATATCACCGTTATAATGAATATTTTCTTAGTCCAGTAGAAGGTGGATAGTTGGATGGATAGTAAATTCACTTTAGCTAGACCTAAACTGTGTTTTATTGAATCTTTTAGTAATAGATATGATTTAAGTTTAATTTTGTGATATGATGGGAGAAAAATTTTTTTTTTTTAATCCGCTCAACTCAATCTCAAAAAAAAAAAAAAAAATCGAAAGCAGAGATTAAATCCATTTTCTTTCAATTTTTATTTTTTTTACTTATTAAAAATAAAATATATATCTTTTATTTATAATAATGAGGTCCGTCCTTATACAAATTGAATCCAATTCCTCTTCTAATTCTAAAGAGACTCTTTTATCTGAAATAGATGTATTTAGTAAAAATAATTTGAAAAAAGTTAAAATTCTTCAGAGATAGATCTCGATTTTTATATCAATCCTGCCTCCTGTCATTCCACAGGATTCTTTTCAGATTGAAAATTATACTCGATCAAAATTTTATCAAAAAAAAAAATTCAGATTGATCGATCCATTTCGAAACTCAAATGAAGAATTTTTGTTCTAATTGCTAGGAGTGCCGCTTCTTTCGTGGGCTGGTGTCATGCAGTTTTTTTTTATAAAAAAAAAATTAGTAAAATTGGATATTGTATGATCAAATTAAAGCTTCAAATATTTGACTTACGAATTGATTTTTTGATATAGCATATCTTGCTCATAGGTCCTGTGCAGCTTTTATTCGTAGTGGCAAAAAAGGTCCATGTCAAAAATTTCAGGATCCTCCTAGTCATTTTGACATAGATACATTCCAGGTGCAAGCATTGGAACAAAAGTCATTCCAATATTCAGATAACTCCATTCAAATATTCAGTTTCCGTCCACTCCCTTCTTGGATCACCCCTCCGTAGAAGGCTATCATGTCCCGAACGCCTCAAGTAGACCCATACCGTCGTAGAATCATTTTAAATAGTGAACTCTTTCAGAATACAAGGAGCATATTACAAGGAGTCTGATCTAGGTTTGCCTTGATCCGCCACCTGACACAAGAAACAGCTATATGTGCCTTGATCCGCCACCTTCATCAGATTCTAGTGATCCAAACCTTTGATGGTACATCGATTTTTGTTCTTAGGTAGACAACCAAACAAAAATATCACGACCGCAACTAGAATAATGAGGCGTTGATGACACCATGGAAGTGATTTGTGAAGAAAAAACATGAACGAACAAGCTCAAAGTTCCAAGAAAGACCCGGTAGTAGATAACGATGGACTGCCGAGTTCAGGTGCAAAAGGTCCATGTTATCAGGCACTGAAATTTTGGAGAGAGAAAGGAAGCCAAACCATTGCTAAGACGGAGTATCGACCGACCTGCCATAGCCGATGGACCACATGTGTTTCTCAGGAAAGCAGAATTCATTTACTACATATGATTTCTAATAATACCAAAAATCATGGGACCCCAAGATATTTGGAATGTGATCCTCCAAATTCTTGAACCACCTTAACTCCTAGCGAACAAGTTAGTTGGCTATCTTTTTACCAAAAATTTTTTGAAAAAAAATGAGTTGGCTATCCAATTATGTTTGGAATCATGCAAGCATGGAGCATTATCTACATGATCTGCACGACACGCAATTCACAAATAGGCTAGCCTTTTAGGATATGACAATTAGTAGAGCTCGAGCTGTCGAGCGAAATACTTCCTGGGCCTTTTACTAGAAAGGAAGTGGCCCATCGAGTGTTCTGATTCCTGGGTTTATTACTTGAAAGAAAACTGGCCCATTGAGTGCTCTGATTCGTGGGCTTATTGCTAGAAAGAAAACTGGCCCATCGAGTGTTCTGATAGGCCTCTGTCATATATCCTTAATATGGGAGTCCGCCCGCGTTCGTCCGCCAAGCCAAGCCGGCAGCAAGTTTCAAACTTCCAGCTTATACTGAATTGGTTGGGTTCCTTCAATTGTATCTTATCCGCCATTTTTGTCGGGGGATGGGTGGCTGCGGGATTTATGAACCGGTGATAGAAGGGTAGTTGAATCACATCCTCTTGAATGCTACTGTAACAGGCAAGCGCACGGCATGTCTTACCAATGCCCATGCGTCAAACCAACATATTGATGCAGATGGATGCCACCTACCATTTACTCAAAAAATAAAAATAAATATTTTCATTGCTTTCTTTGTTCATACCACCAAGAAGAGAGCCGAGGTCCTCTGCAGTGCATGTTTTGCACCGCCGAGAGTTGTACATGATTCGATGGGCAATCTTGAAATGCTCAGCCATCCTCCCATCACTCTAGAAGGACTATTCGGTTGGAACATGTTTTACCATTGTTAAGAAACTTTGACTAAATTGCTTAACTCACCATTTCTTTCATGTACTTAGCTCTGTTAAAGAAGTGAACTTAATATATGAACGAACTTGATCAAGAAATCTGGGCTCATAAAACATAAATAATAAATATTTTCATATTATCTTATCTTTGTCACATATTGACACATTTTGTGCGAAGGAAAATGCATCTTAGACTGATTAATCTGTTAAATTATATTTCAATCATTAGATCAAAATCTTAGAGATTAGCTCATCGCTTCACCGTACAGGACATTTGTGGACAACACGAATTCGGTCGAATCTAACTAGGGTCATGTCATGCTCCATTCATGTGGTTAAAGAGACCCTCACCCCACCTAACCGCACATGAAACTTGGCACTCTCGCCGGAACGAGCGGCTTTTTTTTTTTTTTTTTAACGGTACCCACGCATGCACTGTGTGTCCTGATATAGTGAAATAGGTGCTAACCCATCCAGTTGAGGATAAAATTTTCAGTTCTCTTGTCATGAGGAGTATTACATTCTTGTGTCTCTTTGTTTATTTATCAGTACATAATATTTAATATCAGAAGAAATATTTGAATGTGTGCGTTGTTTTCTTTCTTTGCCTTTTATTATTATTGGTTGGCTAGACACATCCTTTGTTTACATGAACCACCATAGGGCTTATTTGGGAACGATCCGACAAGTCTGGGACGGGAAGAGTCTGCTGGAGAGGAAGAGAAGGAAAAAGCGGAATCATAGAAAGGAAGCAAGGGTCAGGGAGGGGTCCAGGTCCCGTCAAATTAAAGCTCTACTAAAGGCCTGATGGCTTTATCGATGGGAAAGTTTTTGATGATGGTCCATATCAACTCAACACTCTGGGCCTGGAATCTTGTTCGAGTAAAAAATAAATTTTTTTCTTTTCCCGGCCAAGAGGTCCGTGGGCTAAAGAAATTATAGGTTGAACCTAGTTCACAGTGAACCAAGGATAATTTATTAGTTATAAGGCATTAAATAGATGTTAAGGAGGGAAAAGTATTAAATACATGATAATGCATATTGTTAAGGAGAAATAAGATATTAATTATCCCTGATCCACTGTCAACTAGGTCCAATCAATAATTTTTCTATGGGCTGGGACTTCCCAGACTTTTACAATAAGATTCTTGCAGAATTTTCCCAGAACCGTCCAAACAACTGCTAAGGTCCTTTGGTACTGTATTTTTTTTTTTAACCAAAAAAAAATCCAATGTAAAAAATATATTTGGTTACCATGTCTCTATTTTTTATAAAAAAATATTTTTTATTATTTCTAAAAAAATAAAAAAAATGGAAGCAAAAATTTTTTGCTTCCATTCTTTTTTTCTTTTTTTTTAAAGTAGATTTTCAAACCTCTCCTCCCAACCCCTCTTTCTTCTTCCACGATCTTATTTTTAATCCCATTGCCCTCACTTGACCACATCGATTCTTCGAACCTCATTGATCGTCTCTTCCTTTGACATCGAGTAATCTTTTATCCGTGGTTGCATCGCTAGCTTCATCTTCATTCTTCTCTAATTTACTTCTCTATCCGATATTAAATTTATCCTTATCTCTAGTCATATTGTTAGCCCTTTTATCTTTTCTCTCCATTATTATCGGTCTTTATAATTAAAAAAAATATTAAATATATTTTTTATTATTAAATATATAAAGAATATAAAAAATTAATTTTTATTTTTGAAAAAATGACAAGATGTCAAACCCATCCTAAATCTTGTCCTAACGTGATTGGGATTAGGTTACAGCAACTATAGCCAATATCCACTCTTCTCTCGCTATCTCGCTCTCGCACCCTGTGGCACTCTCCTGCCCACGGGATATTGTGTGGTTCTCAAATAGGTCCCTACACGTGTATAACCAAGCACCACATTTCACACTTTGGGGCATGATTTCATTAGACCGAAAAAAACAAAGCCACTACACATGCATAGAACTACAGCATTGCCTTTATAGGTGACGATATGGTGATTGTTAACCTGACCTCAGCATAAATTGGAGTGTCTAGCCATGGTATTATCCAAAGTGTTCTACTTTGATGATAACCAAAGTGTCATTCAAATTCAATCAAGCAATTGAAAAATGTTATGAGTCATGTTGCGGCAGATTTTTGGCTCGAGCTGGAGCTACTGGAGCGAGGTGAGGCTCGGTGAAAATGATGACGATCGGACCTACAAAATAAGTTTTTGGTCGAAAATGATTCCAGTGGGAACCTTTCGATATCCAAATCAGGGATCAAGAGTAGATGGAGAAGAGCGCATGAGAAAATAGGTTGCATACCATAAGGGGTCCTTTATTTCCCCTATTTATAAAGTTGTGGGAGGGAATAATTGTCGGAGATCACTCTGCCCCGTAGGCATATTCTTGATTTCTGTGAACTTAGCGAGTGGCGGCAGCTTTGGCCGATCATTTTCGTCGTTAACTCTGATGGACCTGATAATTGATATCGTCCAATCCCGCATGTGGTCAGCCATTTTTCATAGTGGCTGTGACTTAAATACTTAAGGCACAGTGATTGATGTAACTCTTTTTCGTGTGTGGCCAATTGTTTTTCGCAGATGTCATGGCTAGCTGCTATCCTTAATGACTGATGTGATCAAATTGTGTAGGAATTTCTTATGGGCATCATGGCTAGCAGCGATACTTAATAGATGATGTGATCAGACCGTGTGAGGGTTTCTAGTGGGCATCATCAAGCATAGCTACTGAAATGAAGGGTAAAAAGGGTGCACCTCAGGGGCAGACAGCAGGGACTACTTCGATGATTGGCGGGTAGGTCAACAGTTGGGTGCTCTAGGAGAAGTTCGGGGGCCAACATCGGGGCTGACAGATGAGGTAGGAGATCGACAGCATAAGCAGGGTTTGACGGCTTGAGCGCGATGGCGTTGGTGAAGAGCCAAGGAATCCACAGGCAAACCTGCAGTCGATGTACAGGTTGGGGCCGATATGGGGCTTGTAGGCTAAAGTGGATGGTCGGCTTATTCGAAATTTTCTTGTGCCATCGGATAGGGTACTAATATTATATTCATAACAAGTCTCATTGAAGACTATTTAAAGATGGTAAATGCCCATCAAGAACATAGGCATAATGTTGATAACGATTATACTAGCTTAGCGTGTATCTTGTTAATCTTAGCAATGGACGTGAACCCCATTATTTATAAAGGCAGAATTGAGAGACCTTTAGCTAAATCATTCTTTTTACTCTTCTCTCCCTCTCTCTCTGAACACTCTCTCTCCCATCATTTTTCTAGAATTCGACTAACTTGAGTATTAAAGGATTCTTTGTCAGACAAACTCTAACAAGAAGATTTTATTGTCCCATTGATTCGTAGAAGTTTGGTGAGATTCACCACCAATGTTGTGGCCTGTCCCCGATGGGATAGTCGGCTGGGAGCTGAGTCGTACGTCTGAGCGACGAAGGGCAGAAAACCCATAAAAGAAAGTCTTCTTATCGGAAGTTGTCCGATGGAGGATCCTCTGATGCCTAAGTCAGTCGGAGAAAGAAAACAGTCAGAGAGCCAAAATGTGAGCTCAAAATAGCAGAGTGTAGCCTAACTTGATTTTGCATACCTGATTCTCCATTGCTTACCAGTATTTATACGGCTAGAAAAGCCGTTATCATGCAACCCCCATCCTTGAATAGTCGAAATGTGAGAGTTATGGTATTTAGTGGGCAGTTACCTCATTAATTGCCATTAAAACTGAGTAATAGGCTGCTCATGGGCGATTATTGCACTCCACGTTCGCATATAGTTAATGCTCATAACTGTCATCGATACAAATAGTCGGTACGGAATCGAGGAAGTATTCGGCTAGATGTTGAATATCACCTAAGAGTCATAGATTGCATGTCGAACCAAGTTGGTTAAACACCGACTAGACTAAGTTCATTGCCATTGGCGGTCAAGTCCCGTCAATTTTGATCGGTTGAACGCCGATCAGGTCTAGACTCATCCAAATCAGATTGAATATCACAGCAACTCAATCAGTGCAGCATATTTGATCAGTTGAGAGGCGAGGAAGAAGCCTAGTCGACTAAGCGATGAGGATCTATCCCAACACTTGCCTCCCAACTCCTGAGTCTGATTGTGTAAATTTAATCGGACGAAAGGAGTTTATCATATGGATCCAAATAGTTTTTTCCGACAAGTCCAGCCGCTTTGTCGTTTCATTGAGTGAAACCATCATTTTGTCGTTTCATAGAACGTACGGCGGCTCTGTCGCATCGCAGGTTGTGTGGCATTAAATACCACGATGCTCGAGGCAATCTTTCATAATGATTGCAGAAGATTGGGTAGACGAACAATAATTTGTTAAGGTACCCAACTCATCCACGTATTAGTCATCTATTAGCCCGACTTGTAATCATGCAGATCCGACTAATTTGGCATGATCTCGATGGTGGTGCATCGAAAAGCCGAAATAATGGTCGGCCGGGATTTTTGCCATATGTCGAAATCTTCGAAGAAGGCACGATTTTCTGCATTGATCGTGATCATTGATGGAGTCTATAAATAGGGGTCATCTTCCTTTCAACTTTTCTTTTGATTCCGATGTCTTTGTTCCCCAACCCCTGAGTTTCTGTTCTGCAGTTAGAATGTAAGGTCCCTAGGGTTTAGGCTTTATCGTGATCGTTCATCTTCTTCATTGTCGGTCTTTATCATCGTCGGTCCTTTTTCTTCCTCATCAGTCTTCCCATCGTCGTTTCCCTCCTGAGGTTATACTTCTCTATCTTCTTTTTTTGAGTTTTTGCCTTTGATTTTTTCTATGGCTTCTTCTAGTAGAGAGCTTGGAGGTGAGAATCTAGTGGGAGACTAAGGTTCTCGGACTCTAACTGTCTGAAGGAAGATTGAGAAAATTCCTCTGGATGATCCTGGATATGCCTCTTCTCGACAAGGTCGTTCCAATCCTAAAGAGTCGGATGAACGGCCAGTTCCTGAGAATCTTCTTGGACCTCTAGTTGAGAGGTTTGAATTGTCTGAGGTCGGTATTGAACGGCTAATGAATTACTATCACATCCCTAATCGGTATCAACTGATGCCCTCCGATGAAGAAGATCGGGTTGTTCGTCCTTCAGACAGCTACATTGCCGTCTACAAGGAGTTCCTCCGTTCAGGACTTCGATTCCCTCTTCATCTTTTTTTCTCCAACATTTTTTACTTGTATGACGTAGTTCTTGCCTAACTCATACTCAACTCTTTTAGAATTTTACCTTCTTTTGTAATTCTTTGTCACCTTCTTAAGTTTGAGCCATGAATTTCACTCTTTCGGGCTCTTTTTATGTTGAAGAGATTTTTTAAGAATTTTATCTTCTTTTGTAATTCTTTGTCACCTTCTTAAGTTTGAGCCACGAATTTCACTCTTTCGGACTCTTTTTATGTTGAAGAAACATCCTCGAAAACGAGGGTGATAGTTTTTCAGTCTCTGACAAAAACGTCAGTTTATCATCGAACTGCGTACGTGAGGTATTGTCCGCTTTGATCTCTGATCCTGTCGTATGGAGCCTCACAATTTTACCCTTTAAAAGATGTCTCACGAGGAAAGAAGATTTTAATCTATATAAATCGTACTCTCTCTTGATTCACAATCGATGTGAGACTAAAGAACTGACCTCACTATTTTGGCTCGATTAGCTACAGACCTCAACATTCTCCTTGATTCCAGGGCAACAGGGAAATACAAAGAAGTGAAAAACAGCAAAACTACCAACCCCGAAGATAGCTGTGCCTCATAGAATCCAGCCGAACCAATCCTATAACTCCGAGTGAAGGCACCAATGTTCGTGAAAATCAAGAGCATCTTTGCAAGCAGCCAACCCATGTGCAGACGTTTAGCTCGGAAGTATTGAAAATGAAATGTAAGCCGCAGAATGTGGTTAAACAATGTTGTTAATCATAAAGACTTTGCAACATTTCCCCGGGATGGTCCGTAATCGGGAAATGAGGGCAGATATGAGTTTGGAGCGAAGTCAAGAGGCCTTGCCGTACTGTCTCAAGCCATTTCAACCGGTTCACGAAAATGTGATGGAAATCTTGAATGAAATACCATTTTCTCCTCCCCTCCTCTGCGTTACAAGAACAACGTCGCATCGACTCGTTTGATACCAACAACAAGAGCTATTTAATCCTTCAACCCTTTAGTTGCCTTGGCCTTTCGACCAAAAGAGGTTCTTCTTCTTCCCTTGTTTTTCGAAAAAATAAAAGGGAAGAAAAGATCTTTCTGCCCATAAAATTGACCTGAAACGTCGAGTCCCGGAAGGATAGAACTTTATAAAGGAGAGACACACCTCTCAATTTATACTAATGTGATAGATATTTTTGGCTCGATCGGAGTTGTTGAATAGATGTCTGACCAGGATACCATCTCTCAAGATTTTTCAATACCACACGATGCATAAGGTAGATAAGGGATGCGCATGGTGCCCCAGAGAAAAGTGTGACCAGATAGGGTAGATAAGGCCAGATTCTGATGAGATCGGAGGTCGGAAAAGATTTCTCTTTTTGCCTTCTTCTTCTCAATATTAGATATTAGATTGTCGGGGGCTTCCCCACTCTCTTATTATTTATTTATTTCTTTTCCCTAATTCAGTTTGGGTCTTCGCGTTCCAAGAAGCGGGGAGGAGATGCTCCGGAGGTGGAAAGCTTACATCTTTCCGGCGGCCGACGGTGGCGAGTACCGGTGGGGTCGCATTAAGGCTTCTCTTCTCGTCCTCTCCTTCGTCTTGGTCTGCTACTCCGCCGTAACCTCCGGCGGATTCTGGTGGAGCGGCCGTGATTGCGCCCAGGCCAGTCTCCGCTTCTCCGGATTCTGGTGGAGCGACCCGGCCCCGACGAATCTCTCCCACATCGTGTTTGGCATCGGGGGGTCGGCACGGACGTGGCAACAGCGGCGGAGCTACACGGAGCTGTGGTGGCGACCCGGGGAGATGCGGGGCCACGTGTGGCTGGACGAGAAGCCGGCGAAGGGACAGGCGTGGCCGGGCACGTGCCCGCCGTTCCGGGTGTCGGCGGACGCATCGCGGTTCGGGGAACGGGCGGCGCCGGCCCGGATGGCGCGGATCGTGGCGGAGGCGTACTGGGCGTTGGGGAAGGAGGATGAGCGGGTGCGGTGGTTGGTGATGGGGGACGACGACACGGTGTTCTTCCCGGAAAACCTGGTGGCAGTGCTGGGGAAGTACGATCACCAGGAGATGCGGTACATCGGTGCCCCATCGGAGAGCGTGGAGCAGGACGTGATGCACTCGTACGGCATGGCTTTCGGCGGCGGCGGGTTCGCCCTCAGCCGCCCGGCCGCGGCGGCGCTCGCCGGCGTCATTGACGGTTGCCTCGACCGCTACAACTACTTCTACGGCAGCGACCAGCGCGTCCAGTCCTGCCTCTCCGAGCTCGGCGTCCCGCTGACCCGTGAACCCGGTTTCCACCAGGTGAAGTTTCCCTTTCTTTTCCCCTTTCCCTTTTGTTTTTACAAAAATCCGGTATTATTAGTTTTATCCCGCCGCGGAGATGAAGGGGATTGGTAGCATCACGCGGTACGAATCATTCTGTCTCCGGTTTAGAGCTGGTTCAGGTAAACTGGGTTCGTTCTTTCAGGAACTCAAAGCCACTTTTATTAAATACTTACCCCAAATTTTACCAAAAATACTTGCCCCAAAAAAATGCACAGTCAAATGACAGACCGTTACGTTTTCCTTGTCTATAGGGCATCGGGTTTAACACGTCAATAAACTTGTAGTTGTCGCCACATGGCAATCTTTGTGGCACACCTATAATGGTCTCGGCCGACCATGTTAGAGAAATTATTAGATAGGTACGCAAAATTTTTATAGATTTTGATTAATTTTTTTTTATTTTACAGTCAATCATGATTAATCAAGATTGTAATTAATAAAAAAATTAATTATTATACTAAGAAAAAAATTATTAGGTTGACTCGTTCTATCATAGATAAAATTTTTATGATTTTAATTGTCTCCTTTTCACCAGACAATCAATTATGATCAATAATTAATAAAAAATTAATTGATATGTAAATTTTTTATTGATTTTGCCTACGTAAAATGAATCTATCTGGTATTCCTAGATTTGGAAAAAGTTATTAGGTAGAATCATTCTACTATAGGCAAAAGGCAAAGTCTTTTGTGGATTTTGATTGATTCATTTTCATCTCACAATCAATCATGATCAATTAAGATCAGCAATTAATGAAGAGCCAACTGATGTATAAACTTTTTGTTGGTTTTGCTTACGATAGAATGAGTCTATCTGACATCTTTAGATTTAAAGAACTTATTAGATGGATTCATTATATCACATGTAAAATTTTTTTATGGATTTTGATTGATTTTTTTTTATCTCACAATCAATCATGATCAATCAGAATCAGTAATTAATGAAGAGTCAATTGATGTACGAAATTTTTACTGAGTTTGCCTGCGATAGAATGGGCCTATCTGGTATCCCTGGGCTTGGGCTGCTTGCCCCAAATTACACGTCCAATCACTATTGTTTGCGTCGCCTACACGATTTTCGGTTCATCAGGGTCCACAATTTTTTACTATTCTGCCACGTGGCATCGTCCTAGATCATGGCCTTTTCGCCAACCTCTTTCTCCTCGTGTCGTTGTTCCTGCACAATAACTTACGACATGTCAGGGAAAACAAAAAAAAAAAAAAAAAATCCAATACCATACGTTACGTATACGGACCTTGTTTATAGTCTACTTTGATTTCCAGATGGACATCCGAGGCGACGCGTACGGGATGCTCGCGGCGCACCCAGTCGCACCGCTGGTATCATTGCACCACCTCGATTACGTGAAGCCCATATCCCCGCGCGGCGGCACCCAGATCGAGGCGCTCCGGTCCTTGGTGGAGGTGTCCCGGTTCGACCCGGCCAGAATTATTCAGCAGTGCTTCTGCTACGAGTCGGGCTGGGGGTGGGGCGGGGGCTACAAGTGGTCGGTGTCCGTGTCCTGGGGCTACACGGTCCAGCTGTACCCCTGGGTGCTGGCCCCAAAGGATCTGGAAGTCCCGCTCCAGACTTTCCGGACCTGGAGAAGCTCCAGCAACGGGCCCTTCACCTTTAACACCCGGCCCCTCGAACCGGACCCCTGCGACCAGCCTCTCATGTTTTTCCTGGGCCGGGTTCAGGAGTTGGAGGGCAGCGTTGCTACGATGACCGAGTACTCCAGGAACGAGTCCGAGGCGGGTGGCCGTGCGACCGGCGCGGCTTCGATGCTGCATTGAAGGTGGAGGCGGTTAGGGCCTTCGCCCCCAGGATGGACCCCACCGCGTGGAGTCGGGTACGTGTTGAGAGTCTCATATTTGTCCTTTTCGTAAATAAAAAAAGAGCGCGTGAAAAAAAATATAGAATGCCTCAGGATCTGACGATAGATGCGGAGTTGGTCTTTTGAGGACTATTACATAAGGGAATCAGTCGGTCCACCCACAGTGCGACACGGAAGTTGGAGTGTAGCACCGGACAATTAGATATGAACCGTTGAGACGGTCCTTTGTTGACGTTATACAACGATGTGCTGGCCCTCTTTGGTTTAGGATCCTCTCCGTGCTTTACCGGTGAAAGTTAACGGAAATGTTTAAAATTCTCATGCCGGAATGCTGTTTGTATTAAACGAACGTGCTGGCTATGCTATAATTCTTCTTTTTTCTATTATTCTTTTGTGTCAGGCTCCACGAAGGCAGTGCTGCCGAACTCGTCGGACCGGGAAGGGGAAGGTGCTGGAGGTTCGAATAAGGGACTGCGACCCAGGGGAGATCACGTCGCCACCATAGATCTTTTTCTTGGGCCCACATGACCAGTTTTTATAACGAGAGGAGTTGCTGATTTTAATGAGGTGGAAATAAGAGGGAAAAAAAAAAAAGAGAGAGCTGTTCCATTGTCCCCCCTCTGGGCGTGGGACAAGCTGGCACATGTATAATATACTACGGTGGAGGATATATTTTTGACTTGTCTGATTTGTAACCAGTCTCATCCTTTATTATATGTATGATAATCTTCATATTTATGCAGCGTTTAGCTGGGTTCCACCCGGTAATTCCATCAACGAAAAAAAGTATCATTTGCTACCAATATTTTTGCTGGGGTATTTTACCAAAAAAAAAAGTTTGCTGGGGTCGTGGGATTCTGTATGACTCTTTTATGGGGTGAAAGTTCCAGATCCCACAAATAACCATGTTTTGTTCAACCAGGTGGCGAAATGTGGCCAGTTGTGCAGGTGGTGGCGGCATCCTGACACTGCCAACCATCTATTCGGTCACCTGCATTAGTATGTGATCCACCCTTTTCCTGCTCCTCTGCCCGGGACCCCAATACATGGTCCAAAGAGGTTGGGCTACCAACTGCATTATGCTTGTTGTTTGCAGAATTGGAGCAAATAGGTCCCACTCCCAAGCCTGCATCAAATGTTGCTTGTACGGTGCTTAAACCACGATCGCATACATGTGATGGTGAAAATGAAGGATTGGCATTGTTGCTCCTGATCTCTTCGTCTGAAGTCAGCTATTAACGTGCATGTGGTCGAAGTGAAATCGTCACTGGAGCTCTGTCCAAATACCTGTAAAGAAATTTTCATCGGGGTGTTTTCGATGAAGACCCTCCGACGTTCAAGTTAGAGGATGAAAACAATAAAAGGAGAGAATAAGGAGTTCAGAGTTTACTTTGAGGGTCACGGAGCACTTTTATTATAGGAGAAATTGGAGTCATATCCGTCTCGAAGTCCTGATGGTTTTTCAATTTATCACGTAGATTGATTCGGATGAAATATTTTTCTTTTATAGGAAACTCGATCGGGAGGAATTTCAATCTATCTAAATTTTCTAATTTAAGAGAAGAGCCAGATCTATCGATGGAGAATATAGCTCGACCGTGGACGAGATATAGTAGATCGTCCAAAGCTAAGATCATGAAGACTATAGAGTGTATATTGGTCTTAGGTGATCTAGAATAGATCGACCGAGATAATCTAAAATAGATCATCCAAGACCGAAGGGTAGAGAATATCCGTCGATGGGGTATATCCAGCGATCTCCATCTCTGTGATGTATGTGTATGTCTGATGGACATCCATCTTTCATAGCTTGATCAGAGTCAAAGATGTTACAACCAAGACGAGATATAGATCCACAACAGGCATGTAATTCATTTTTACCTTAGAAATAATATAGGCATGTAATGCGTCCTTCTCTTGAGAAAGTAACAAGGAAAGCCCAGGGGACGGAGATGTTGAAACACAAGTGGTTTGAATTCATTTTGCCTGTCCCAACTGTCCAAGATGACGTAATGAAATCCAATTCTCCAAGCAGATAGAACAAAAAGTCTTCAATCATCGAGATGATGGCGGAGTTGAAAGCAATAAACCAAAATTTGGACACCTTGAGTCATGGCATCAATTTAGCTACATATATGCCGCCTCTAGATATTCTAACAATACAGAATAACTCTGAGGCTCAGGTTTTTTTTTGTTTGGTATAGTAGATGGAAATGTAGCCCAAATGCATCCAGGGTGAACATATCCAGCAAAGTCTAAGTTCTGAAGAACGGTCGATGGTAGAAGTCAACAGATAACATTAGTTCAATACTTGCTTGGTGACCACTAACGTGTCATTTTCTAAAAAAACTAATATCATGTCACGACTCACAAATTGTTTGAGGTCCACTATTCACACAGTTTAGATTGATTAATATAAATTAAAAAGTAATTGTAAGACATACTCCAAACAAAATGGTTAGGTAACCTATTAAAGAGAGAGGAATATCCAGCGGTAATTGAATAACACCTGGCACGAATTCTCTGGAGATTTGATAACACCTGATCTCAATATAAGTAATGGGCAGGTAATATCGGTTACGAATGTGCAACAGCGAGGCAGACGCTTTTCCTCCAAAAAGAACTGCAGCGCAGATGGTACGTTGGACTTTTTCTAACTCCACACCCACTTTTTCCGCGTGCTCGGTTCAATCTCGCTTGTTTTTCCCTTTTTTCGTAAACATGCTCCATACTCTCAGCTGCGACACAGTAAACAGGGCAGAGCTTCCCTGCAAACCAGTTGCATACAGGTGGCGTTTGCTAGAAGCACAAGAAAACAAAGATAAGGAAAACTATGAAAGAATTTATACCATATTTTATTTTGTTATCAAAATTTTTGAAATAGAAAAACTACCATTGCCTCCCATGAGCTGTTATAGTATATTTCATAATATATTATTAATATTTTAAATGCAATATCGATATTGAAGAATAACATTATAGTATAGATCATAGGTTGTCATGATGTAGTGCTAATGGCATGTTTTATAATGATTACTGTCAATATTTCTATATAATATCAAAACATTCAAGTATGGTATATTATATATTATATATTGTAATATTAACAAAATTATATTATTAAATGCTAAATATTATACTATCAATTTTGTAGTGATAAAATAACTATAAAATATTTACCGTAATAGATATAATACTACTGTAGCAATATTCTTATTTTATAATAATATCATTAGTACATATTATATGCGCGCAGCACACACACATATATATATATATATATATATATGCAACATATTACCATTTTTCTATGGAGAAGTCTTGCCAGAAGATCTTATCAGAACAGCTTAAATAAACTCCGACAACAAAGGCAAACTTTGGGCAAATGGCACACAACGAATGATTACTGTTTGTCAAAAAATGTGCAGTGTTCTTCTACAGCCACCAGATCGTTTTTTTGCATATACAGTAATACATCATATACAGCTGCTGGACTACGGACACTCATTAATAGTAATCAATAGCCTAACCAATATTATACAGATACAAAACTGCTAGAGCTTGTGGAGAAATTAAAACAATTAATGATGCACCAGTCCTTGGGGCTTTTCCTCAATATATTTCCACCTAACATCAACTGCAAAGTAATGTGTCCCGTGTTGCATTTCCAGTTGTCGGGTTCACCCTGAGCATAGAAAACATTATTATTTTAAGTTCTCAGAAATGGAATTGAAATTGTTTCAAAGATGGATGCAAATCACTGATTACAAAAATGCAGCACATATTTTTACCCATCTGCAACTTTACAAAGGTATTCCCGTTGGTCATCTCTCAGTGGAACATCAGTAAAATCTGAAAACAAAAGGAAAATCAGAAGTAGGCTTCACTAACTTTAGCTTACAGTCTAAGATTGAAAGTCACAGTCACACGTTCCTAGTTTGTTAATCTAAAATATATTAATATATTATGATCGCAAGCAGCTAATTAGCTGGGACACAAGGATTCCAGTTAAATATGCAAAAATAGGAGCACGAACCAAAAGAGACAAGTGTCTGCCACCAAATGTTTAAGGAACAATAGCAACTATATATTCTTTTGCTTCTACTAATTTCAAGCTAAATGAAGGTGGATGACATGCAGTCAACTAACCAGGTGGGGCTGCAACCTGCCAGCGGCCTTTCAGGCAGAAAAAGGATTCTGGTTCAGGGTATGGCAAACAAGCCTGAATAGGATCATAGGTATAGAATTTTAATTCATGGGAGGACGGACATCCAGAAGAAGTCTATCAGGAACCAACCAGTGTCACATATCAGTGAGATAATGTCAACTAATTCAAGACACCAGGGCTATAAAGACAATCTTATACTGGTCATACGGGAAAAAGAATGCCTGTAGTCACCAAATTCCTGATTTTGATCAGAGCAGAAGCAAGGTTCAAAGAACGCTGAGACTTCCATTTACAATTATTAGCAACAAAAGAGGAAGGAGAAAACCACAAAATTTGATTTGAGAATGTGTATGTAGAATATGAAGGAGATAAACACTCAGTTTCCAGGTCATTGTCCATGAATCAAATTGAAGCATCCTCCATATCTTCTCTTTTTCAACCTGAACTGTTTTTCTCTCTTGCTATGATAAACAACTGGTCAGAATCAATATCCGCATTAAAAGAAAAAGGGTCCAATAATTTATCATAACATTAATTTAGCTCTTGAAGTCATTGATGATTTTTTAACTTTATCTCATAATCATCTAAAATAATGCCTGGTAGCACTACTTTTAGGATATCAAGGTGAGCAAGGTATTCCAACATCAACATTGAACGTAGTTCATATTCTTAAAATCAATGTCAACTGTTATGTGATAGTCCATGTGGCTTCCCGCCTTTTTTTTTTTGCCATTCATGTAAAGCTGTGTCCAAGCAGTCCTGTCTCACCAATATAGATCACAGTTATCCAAGTTATGAATAGAATGCTCAATAAGGGGCTTCGATGTTGAAACTATGTTTTAGCATGGAAAGTTCCAGTAAGTAGATAAGCCTTCTCCCATTGCACATTATAAATTGACTAGATAACAAACGTGTCTAGTTAACATCAGGATCTATCTACAATACCTCCAAACAAGTACTGTCTTAATATTCATACTACAAAAATTTTATGACTGGTTTAGTTTGGGTACAAGGAGGTCTAGAAATTCAGCGATTTAGGTACTCTAGGTGCCTGGACGCTTTTCATGACATTTGTTGCATTATGACATTGATAAACAACCAAAAATCTTAAAGCAGAGTGGACAAGTTCTTCCACGTAAGAATGACAGATATATTATGTCCATTTATATGTTTCATCAGCTTCTCAAATTCTCTCATTGTAATTTCTCAATGGTGAACAAAATCAAAGTGCCAGGGAGTTGATTCTGCTTAGGGTTTTCACAGTGAAAAAACAAACTATTACATATTATTTGAATACGTGTTTTTAAGCTTAAGAAACTGTGCTCTAGAAATTAAATCAGACCAACGAGAAACAGAAGGAGCCTTTGAATGAAATGGTTGCAGAAGCTACCAGTTGGCACCAAAGGCCCATAAAATAACAAATAAAATTTTCATGAAGACATGAATGCTCGTACACATGCTCAGGAGGATGGGTGTACATAGGCAAATATATATCATTATATGCACATAAGAAGGCAGCGTATCAACTCATCTTTCATATACAAATGAATATGGAATGGGAAACAAAGAACAAAGTAACCACTAAATGTAAAGGCACTAAAGCATGCGAATTGTGTGATTAAAAAACCACCCAAAGCAGAACAAAGGCTTGAATAAAAAATAACTAATATTTATTACTTGATAAATTTTGATAGGGAACTTTGCAATTTGTGTAATGAGTCTGAGCATTAGTGTGCCCTGGGGATGTCCTGATATTCAATCTGAGTTACTTTTGGCAGTTTTGTTGTCTTTTTCCAAGCCTTACTTTTTCTTGGCTTCTTACATCTAATAAAAATCCTTTTCCTTGTCTCATCTATATAATGTACATTTCAATTTTTAAGGTTAAAAATAAAGGTACAAATTCCCCTCTTTGTTGCACTTTGACTTTATGTCACTTAGTATTACAAAGCCATCCATTTCTTAAAGTATACAGAAATAAAATAAAAAACTTAAACCCCTTGCGTTCTCTTGTATGGATCACCTGCGAAACATCATTGATGTTGGAAACTACACCAAGAAAACTAAAACACATGATGACATGCAAAACAATGATTAAATATATTCCACATGCTGCTGAACTTTCATAAAAGATATGGTCAGAAATTGCAACAGGCGCCAGAGAAAAAGTCAAACAAGGTAAGGTATTCAAAGTCATTCCATAATTGAGTAATACAGGAAACATCATCTGCAGATGGAAAATTTCATTTCATAGATGCTTTGACAAGAAGCCTGGAAACCAACATCAAAGACATAGTTGATGCGGTGAAGATTGAAAAGGTAAAAAGTCTTTCAATGTTCAAAATACCTGCTCCATCTATGACTGATCCCTTGAAAGATGTGTTGCCTGTAGCAAGTGCACCTTCAAGGTTTGCATTTCTGAGATTTGCCTAAGCAAAAGTATCACGCAAGAAAGTAAATAGCATAAAAAAATGTGGAGGCTTTTATAATTGCAGCAAACTTTTGCCATAGGTTGTCTATCACCAGATCATATAATATTAAAATTGTTTTCTTCAGCGGCAAAAGGTATCAACTCAAACTGATCTCAATAAATAAATTTCTGTGAATGCACATATTGCATAGTTCCGATTATATTAAGTGAAAGTTTCTATATATTTTTCTTGATCTTACAGTTGTAGTGATGGCAAAGTCAGGTTCTCAGTTAGCATATTGCCGCAATGATTGTATGATTCATACTCAACATAGCTCATTAGTTGCATAACTGCTCTGTCTTAGTCAACACTTGGAACAAATAATGATTGATAGGACTTTTCCTTTTCAAAGTTATTCACATATTTTTTATAATTCTAGATTTTATAAAAATACTATGACTCAATGTGCAATAAAATTCTTTGGCTTTTTATGACTTCCCAAGCAAATTCATTTTTAGAATTCAATATAATAATGCAAGTATACTAATGAATGAGGTTTAAAAAACTGAATAACAATTTTCTTGTCCGAAAGATCTATATGTATTGTACAACACAGTACCTCTGGTACGATAACCAAATAAAGGAAAAGGTACCTTCGTCACATTTGCCAAGGAAAAGTCCGCACCTCTGAGATCAGCATCAGACAGATCAGCACCTGAAAATGTGGCTTCGACGTGATGTCCGAACTCTCAAGGAAAATACAAAAATTATACACTTGGGCATGTAACACATGCAGTTGGTGTCAACACAAATAATAACTTCTTGTTCATATTTCTCCTATGCACCAAAAATATCAAATGCCACCTAAACTCTGCCTCTCTCTAGACAACACTATGGTGCATTCTGCAAGTGTCTGACTGGTTCTTTATACCACATACATCCTATTTATAAAATCAATGATCGATGACAACAAATAATGGAAAGAACAAACACATTTGCAGGTAATCAATTGATATTCTATTTTATGATATAAAACATCTGTTTCATTAAGTTCTGAATCTTATTTCAAATACAAACCCTAAGGTAGCAGCAGGTTACAAGAGAACTTTACAGTGTTTATCTGAATACATCACAATTCACAACCATATAGGTTCTTGCGTCTGATACTCTCTTAATTATATGAGAAGAGGAAGAACCAACCTGTTAGATCAGCATCAAAGAAGCTTGCACCAATAAGGCTCGCGCCTCTGAAATTAGCCTGCCGCAGGATAGACTACATTTAACAAATACGGAAAATTAGAAAATCGGTAGTTCTATAGCTAGCGATCCTTTAAAAGATGCCAAGGAACAATTCGGATTTTACAGTCAAAAAGAGATTTTAGAATGACAAAAAGAGGTATCCTTGTCGGGTACCGTTTTAAAATCTTGATTCACGAGGGTCTTGCCGCTGAAATCTTTGCCGGAGAGATCCTGCCCCCTCGTCACTTCAGCTCCATACGGGCCTCCCCCCTATCGATTCCAAAAATATCCCCCCCAAGAAGATGAAATTGTTCAAGAAAATCACTCTCTAAATGAGGTAGGGGTTTTAGGGCAGCGGAGGTGATGAAAGAATCGGAAGAGAGGAGAGGAGAACCTTAAAAGCGACAGCAGGGTCGGCCAAGAAGAGGGAGGCGGCTAAGAGAGCAACGGCGCTCGCTTTGCCCAGGCCTTCTCCAAGCACCGGCGGTGGGGGGTGGACGGGCAGCGGAGGGTTCTTCTCATGCCCCTGTCGTGTTTGCGAAAAATATTTGGAAATCAAAGAGAGGAGAAGATAACAAGAAGAGGAGAGGAGGAGAGATGGCGATATTTAGTTACGGAGGAGCGTCCTGGTGGTGAGCGCACATAATGGTCGGAAGGACGCTGCGATTTTGAGCCAAGGCGGGGAGCAACGGAGAGGCGGCAACGCTTGGGAGTGGGAGTAAAGATAGACGGAAGCGGGGTGAGAGCAGCCATCGGCATGTGGAGGATGTAGCGGTCTCTCTCCCGCGTTTCATCCTCGTTATTTCTTTCGCTAGAATGGTTGTCGCTTTCGTGGCCTTATCCGGATCCCGGGATAGAGAAGCGTCCCATGGGGAGAAAGCTGTGACGACCCAGCCAGGTGGAAAGGCAGAACGCGATCGGACATCGTATGATCACGTCCTGGAAGTAACCAGATGACCGGGGTCCGTTAATTATTAGATGCTAAACGTTGTCCCTCCGTCGCACGTAGAACTCTTTATACAATTCCCGTTATGATGGAGGCAAAGAAATCCACATGATATGTGTTGAAAATGGTTGCCGCAAAAATCTCATCCGATGAGGTGGTGAACATCAAACAATCAATAATTCTAGTGAGATTGCTATGCTCGGTAAGATGATCTGCTTCGAGCTAGGAGTCCGACGTAAAATCAAAAAAAAAAAAAAATTAAAAGTTGCTGGATTTCGTCTCTCCATGATGACAGAGTCGGGCAAGATGGAGTTTAAGATAGTGGAGGAAAATGAGAAGCCAAAATCCCAATTGAAATAGAGAGGAAAAGAGGAAGATGGAGTTTAAAATAATCTTTTGTTTTGTGCCACATCAAAGTCCATTAAATTGCACGTGATAGCACTGGATCATTTCAATCATAACCATCAAAAGAAAGCAACAACCAAAGAAGTAATTACGATGTTTTGATAGTTGGATGACTTGCAGTGAATTGAAGTTGAAAATAAAAATAAATAAAATTCTCCAAAAAATTTAAGATTTTGGATATAATTAACTTTTATATGATCATTTCCCCACTTCCACGTCAGCGATCAGCGGGGAAATGAAGCTGTAGATTCAAGCATTTTCCATCCCATGAAAACCATCATTTTAAAAATATCACAAATAAATAATATATATTTTCTACGCCAGAGGAAGGTCTAGTCCAGTGGATGGCGTGGCGAACGTCAAATGGATCCGCTGAATAATTGTGCTGATGAAGCGTTCATCGACGGATTAGATGTTATTGGTTTCAGCTCATATGACGCATCCCATACAATCGAGACTCCGCCAAACAGACGGGGACGCATGGCGGCTGCTTCTCCATGACCCTTTCCTCTAAAAGGCGTTCTCTACGGCCCTTCACCAGTTAATTTATCACTCTTCCCCCTTTTGGGTCGACGAAACAAAGAGCGGAGGTACCTCCGCTAACCTTCTCGTTGTTTGTTCAAATCTTATAGAATCCACTTTTGGGTCGATTCATTGAACATAATCCAAATCCCCTCTTCCCTCCTCCCACTTCCCCCACTCCGCCCTATTCCCTGCCTCCGAGGCCGACATCACTCCACCCAGCCGGCCACAGATCGGGCATTCTGTCGAACACCATGCGGTCGTCGTGGTCGTGGTCCTGGTCCTGGTCCCTCACCCCCTGCGGTGGCTGCTAGGAGGGCCTACATCCCTGGGCACTCTAGAAAACGTCCTCCAATGCAGAATGTGAGTGACTACGTCATCGCCCTCGACTACTTCTCGCTATACTTGGAGTTCTTCTACTGCGTGACGTGCTCCGCCATCTTCCTGGTGCGTCCGCTTGCTCAGCGCGGAGATCCGCCACTCCATCCTCGACACCACCCTCCTACAACTTGCCGACGCCCTCTCCCTCCACGACTGCGCCATTTGGATGCCCACGTCTCCTGGTTCCCTCTCCCTTCCCCACTACCTCAACCGCCACCATCCCGACCAACAGCACCAGACAGTCTCCATCCCCACCGCGGACTCCGACGTCGCCAAGATCATCACAAGAAAGGAAGTCTTGATACTCGATCCAGACTCCAGTCTTGTTACTCCATTCCGTATAGTGGAGTTGCTGATTGCGGCCGTTTCACATTCATGCAATGGTTGAGGAGGCTGTGAACGTGTCGAAGCTTTTATGTGCTTGCCCGAGGTGTATGCTTTGAATTCCATGTCTCTGGAGGTATTCCTGGACCGGTGCTCGGGGATGACAGGCATTTATACTTCCGGTTTTATTGTATACGATTGGTAATATTTTGAGCTCCGTTGGTGAAGGGACCGTTTCTCTCCACGTGTGTACAGAGGATGGTGCCAATTCCGATGATGGAAGCTCCGATAGTAAGTTGTTGGGAAGAAGAATGCATCTGAAGGAATTGTTTCATTGAAACTTGAAGTTAGCAGAGGCGGAAGATAACATCTCTGATGTGAAAGAATCCAAGGTTGATGTTGCTGAACGCCGGATTAGTTTTCATTCTGCAAGAAGCTGGCACATGTGAGTTTTTCTCTCTGGTGCTTTGATAATTATTCAATGATTAAGCATGCATTCGACTTTTTTCTCAATAAATGCAAAAGAAAATATGTTTGACTTGTTTTGGTTGTACTATCATGTTGCTCGTGTACTTCGTCGTTCCCTAAATTTCTTAAAGGTTATTGCTTATGGTAGAATGTAAGTTCATATTGAACGAGATCTCGACATATATTTGGTTCTGTCAAAGCTTCTTTATCACTCCGCACCCTGTAAAAAGGTTGGTCTTTTCATCAGACGGGCAATCAAGAATCAAGGAATGCTTGCGTTATTGCAATTCCAATTCTGCTTCATGTGCTGACAGAATTTCTATTCATTATTTTAACCAGAAGCCTCGTCATTGTTCGACAACCATTCTTGTTATTTGTACTTTAATAATAATATTTTCTTAATAGATTTTGATTTATGTGATAATAAAGATACACGGCACCATGAATTCCCTTCATAAGATAAGCTAGAACAGTAGAACTACCCAAAGTGGAAATCTCATTTATGAGAATACTCGATGGTCATTCAAAGAAAGAAAAGAAAAGAAAAGAAAATACTTGAGGTACCAGGGTGGTGTTAAGTAGTAGGAAGAGAAGATGCGAGCAAGGGGCACCACCCATGTAAATTAAAGCTACCAATGTTTAAATTGAAGTATTAAATCTTCTTTTTCATGGTAGATTCCATTTTTCTCTCTCTTTCTTTTTCTTGGCTTCTTTTCTCATTAATCATTCTTTCATCTGTCACAGCAGCAACTGCAATAACAAACTTTGTTTCTGCTCCTTTTCTTCTTCCTTTCCTTCAAGGAATCAATTTTTTAAAAACATATTTGATCCAAAGTTCAATTTATTTTCAAACATAGGCTTTCTTTTATAATTCTGTTCCCTTTTTTTTAGTTTGAAATCAGGTTCAAACCTGAATTGTATACTAATCTCTCCAATGTTAAAATGTTATGACATTCTGAATATAGATCGTTCATGTTTTTTATGTATGGGCTTTTCCTTTTACATCAGAATCTCACCATTTCTATTGCTGCTGGTGATCCTCCTTTCATCTAAGAAATAACACAACTTAGTTCTTTAGTTTGAAGCCCTATCATCACCTTAGAACTATCATTATCTCATGAAGAAAGTAAAATCACTAGGAAAAATAAGTTACCACAATCAATATGGTGATACAAGTAGTCCAGCCCAAACAAGGATATGTTGATAGGATACTTATTGACAGCGATAGGGAGATCCTTCTACACCCTTAATCATTGATGATAGATTAAATAATTCATTTTCAAAACATTAACCTTTCACTTATGAGGATTTCAGTCACCTATATTACAACTCTATCTAGAAGAAAGCATATTAGATCTCATTTTCTGCCCGAGTGTTGAGCCTCATACTAACTAGACTGTGCTCATCCCTCTTCTCGAAAAGCCATATCTTGCAAACTTCTGTACCTTCATGCACCTTTATTTCCTGCATACAACCAACTGTACCATGTGGTTGCCCTCGATGCATGCACTATGCGCATCTGCTATGCCCTTATTAACAACACTGAACATTGCATCAAACTCTTAGTCTTACGAATGCTAGTACATATTTTTCCAGCCTCCAGGCCATTCCATGAGATAAAAAGGATACCCTAGAAGCAGTTCATGTAGGGAATCATGCTACTAGGATGAAAGATGGTCTGAGGTGCACCAGCCTTCTGCTCTTAACCATGGAAAACAGTTGTTACAACAAGCGATCCATGCAGGAGTCCCTTTTCCAGTTTTCTTGATCACAAAAATGCAAAAATTCCTAGACTCTTGTACTCTTGGCTTTAGCACAAAACAAAAGGCACCCGGCTTTCTGATAATTGATAAACAGGGACCGTGGATTTATTTTCCCCATCTTGGAAAAAGTTCAGGATATCGCTCTTGCTTTTAAACATCCTACATACTCTCAAGAACATGTAAATGCAAACTATACAGGACAAAAGTCATTCAGACATAAGAGAGGAATGTCTTACCGGAACAATTAAAACCATGCATGCTTTTATGTCAATACTTCATGTGCTTAGAAAACAATAAATTGCTCCTTTCAGCTTAAGGTTTAGAAGTAACTCAGTTGCATTTTGGTAGCTGTTTTCCTTGTTTCCAATTCTTTCATCTTTCCACCAAACGAATGGACGAATGGTTCACATTCTTTTAAAGGTTTAAAACTTTTCCTTGCCTAATTCAAGTGGTTCTGCCATCAGAAGACAATAAAATATTGACCTTGATTGATATGCGCCGCACATGCATGGGAGCACTTCAGTTTCCAACACATCAGCAAGTCTGCAGAAAAATATGAAATTGCTAATCAGGGTGCAATATCAGCAGTCAGGGGGAGGATTTGTTCAATCAAGACATGCGTCTTGAGGCTACCAGGAGCCCATTCAAAGGTATGAGGATTCTCCCTGTGGACACTGATTGTTGTAATGTATGTCTCACGAGAAAGCTTCTTGGAAAATTTGGGTCTCATGTGTCTACGGTGTCTTCTACGTACCACTGCTTAGAGATGCTGTACTTCAAGGTAAACCAATTCCTCCTGGTACTAATGACATGCAAATTTTTGAAGAAGATAGACACAACCTTGCTTCTCGCATCAAAAAAATATGCAAAGAAAACTGATCACTGATTGTTGCGCTCTCTTCTAAAGCTGACATGAATACCTGGGAGTGGTGCCTTCAGGATGGCATGCATGGTGTAATGCAAAAGCCAGTTATATTGCAAGAGATGGTAGATGAATTGCAGAGGATCATCCAATGCACACAAGTTTCCTCACTTCTTTTGTGCTGATTTGTGCAGATATCTGTCCCACTAATTATAAAAATATAAGAGCTTTTGAGGTTGCAGGAACTTGGTCAAGGTTCCAGAGTTTGGTATGATCTGCGAGATCCAATTCTCAATGATGAAGCCATGTATATATTTACAATCATTTGAATGATATGGAAATCTATTCGTTAAGGGGCTCTGCTGATTTCTTTTGAATAAAGACAACTAGAGCTGAGTTCCCGTTAAAAACCGCTGTAAAGCTGTGTTGCTATCATATTTTCATTTTCTTTTACAGCGTATCGCATTGAGAACTGCGCGAACCCGGTATTGATGTGTATGAACCCGTTGAAAGGCGATTATTACAAACCCCATTGTTCTGTTCTTGTGCCTGTGCGTTCTAATGTTCTTATTTCCTCATTCCTTTCATGTAAATTTTCTTTTTCATCGCTGAAAGTTGGGTGACCCTGTTGTGAGATACAGAGTCTCCCCATAACTCGAAACAACCAAGCCTATGGTGCTTTTATAACCACTGTCCATTGCGCTGTCCGATTCTTTGCTCCTCAAAAGCTGTAGAATAAAGTCATCAGATGCAAGAAAAGAAGAGCTTTAGGAAAGAGTGTTTCCAAGAAGATAGAACGACATGTACGATGTTTGCATATGAGATGGACCAACTTTATTGCCTAACACGTATGAAAGAAAATAACGATTGTTTCAACTCAAGAGTTTCTTTACGTCTCTGTTGTGGTTGATGATTAGGCCATCATGAACGCCCAGGGAATATGTAAGATTTATTTTTTTTGGAGGTGGTTATGAACGAACGCCGAGTTAATAAGGATAATATTTGTTTGATGCGGTTCATACAAATTTTGCCTGGTTCTGCGATCATATGGATAGATCTGTTTAACCTTTCTTCTCTCGCGGTGCCCGTGAACGATTGAAACAGAAAGTAGAAATTGACGGCTGTGATTTTATTGCACTCCTGACAAGGTAGCACATGCATGCATGCAAAGCCTGTCATGTATCGAACAGCATCTTGGTTGTGATCTCTTGGCCGGACACTCTCATGGGTATTAGTTCATCTGGTGACTTAGCTGCTTGATCACCATCCATAGTTAGACGGAGTAACGTGAGCACAAAATGTCTAGAAATTTGTTTGTTTATTAAAGATGAGAATAGAATTATTATGGAGGAAGAGTACCATTAGTCTGATTGTGAATCAAAAGAAATTTTGTCTTATATGAGATGGGATCTTCTCTCAGCTACCAGTCTTAATCGCAATATTGGCATCCATCATGGAATCGATGTGTCTCCAATGGATTGTAGTATACCTTCCACAACTTTGTCCTATGTGAGGCCTTGATCGAATCTCATTGAAGATTTATCAAGAGAATAAGTCTAATACTTATCTCACATCTGATGCTTATTGCATTATTTGATCATCCATTATTATACTGAAATCATTGCTTCTTAATCTGTGCATAGTGCATATTTGATTCTCCTCTTCTTTATTCTCTAGGAAATAACATGTAGCTCATACTACTTTTTTATGGGGCATATTTAGTTAGGAAGAATTGGACTTTAAAGTAGAAATAAAAATAAGTGATTTCATTCCAACCATTTGGTTTGAATAGAGTTTTATGCCAATTCTGATTTTGGAGGAATGAGAATGCCGTAATCTTCTAAAATCTAATACCTATATTTTGATCAAATGTATTAGAAGGTTGGTCTTTCTAATTTTTATTTTAATTTATTTGATCAGATATATATATTTTTTTTTATGCTTTTATATCCAAAACTAGGTCTCAACACTTAACCTAGATCCAGCTATAGGATGTGTATTCCGTCAAATTGGAACAGTACGTCACATGCACTGGAAGATGTTAGAAGTCAGATCCTTCGGCCGTCCATTTCGCGGTCTCATCAGAGGATGAAGTCCCTCCAGCAATGCCGCCCCTTCACCTGGGCCACCTCGATCAGTGTTATGGGCCTCCACCACCGGCACTCAGAAAGCTTCCACCACAAATACTGCGGGGGCACAACCGCCCTTGTAAGCGCCGGTCGGCGTGCGGCGTCCAAAGACAATGTGTCGGCGGAGAACGAAATTTTAAGCATATATCTAGGTGGGTGCCAGGGTCATCCAGAGGCACCGCAATCTTTTTCTCTTTTCCCCTTTTTTATAGTAATTTTGACACAGAGACCGTACCCCGTCCGATCTGCAGACAGACCACGGAAATGGTGGGGCAAAGGGAAAGGTCTAGGTATCTTACCAAAAAAAATAAAAAAGAAAAGGTCTACCTCTAAAAGTACGACTGGCGGTACCAAAGGGAATATAAAATTGCATGGCATGATAGCAGCCACAAAGTCCACCTTCCCCTCTCCTTTCGGTCCCTCGTGCTTATTATTTTGAAACTTTTTTGATAAACCGAAAACATTAAATTAATTTAAAATAAATATAGTCGTGAAAAATCTGAAAATAAAATATCTAATAATTTGAAACAAATATCTCTCGCAATCATCACATGGTAGGTTCGATATGATCAGCGGCGTAAACTGCCAGCCAATCTGATTAAACCTTTTTTCATAAAAGAAACAGCAATTGAACTGCCGTAAGGGCTGTCACATCGGCGACATGGCACTTTCTTTGTGCTATAACTATAACCCAACAATAATTATAGCTGTTTTATTAGTGTTATAACAACAATAATCCCATCGGATCTTCTCAATATTTATTAGAAAGAAGTATTTTAAATATATTAGCAATGCCATAAACAAATAGATGTATTTGCACCAAAAAAAACACATAGATGCATAGATCAAAAAAAAGGAAAAAAAAAAAAGGGAACGCATGAGAATATTATTAGTGTTTAGGATTTTCATTGATGATGATCATTATGATAACCACTTCTTTATTCAATAGAGTGAAATATATGCTCAAGGAAGAATCACTGTCATGCATCCACTACTATGATTGGCAATGGTGATTGCAGGATCCATGACGCTAGGATAAGGATATTATCAAATTTTCGTCAAGCTACCAAAATGCCTAAAAGGTTGAAAATACATATACTGGGAATGTAAGATTTACTCACTATGATAATCATGATCCGATCGTAGTTAATGGCTATGAATGGAAATCTTTATAATCAATCATCATTATTCTTTTTTTTTATAAAATGTTATTTCATTTTTTAAAATTGTTTAATACTAGACTATAATGGCCATAATTATCTCTTGTTAATGGCTTATAATTGATAGTGACATATATTTTTTAAAAAATAGCAATAATTTATAGCTGTTGGAAAAATTAGTATGAAGTAGTATAAATTGGGACCCCATTGAATATTAAAGCTCGTAATTTGCGTACAATGCATGCTTAAAACGTCCAAGGGTGCTATATCTGTTATAATTATCATAACATGTAGATGACCACATATTATGTATTTTTCATTGTGTAATGGAGGAATGTATGTGGCATTTTATGGTTCATTTGAAAGCATGCTATTGCTCCCTATTGGCATGCATGGAAAAGGAGGGACCTTCATCGATCAAAGAAGATTTGAAATCTGGTTAGAATAAGTGCTGTCGCAGGACCGAGACATGATGCTTTTGACCCTGCGAAGAAAAGAGGTGTTATTATACCATTCTTTGCTTTTGATAGATGTGCTGCATATGTCTTTATTTTTAGAAATGCCATTGATATATACATATAGTACAGGCAAAGAAATACAATTTATGCACTGCAAGAAGTGCTCTCCTCCCAACTTGTGCGCCTTTGCATCTGAAACCCGTAGGGGGCATGTATAGTTGAATGAGAGGAGATGGAATATTGATCAAGAAAACTGGGTCGGCTGCAGACAAATGGTACAATGTGCTTTTCACTTTTAGGTTGGAACTCTATCTTGGTGCTCCCTAGCATCGAATCTTTTTAAACATGGCTTTTTTTTTTAAAAAAAATTAATTTAATTTTATTTTATTTGGGTGCTCCTGCTTCGTTGATCTAAAAGGACCATTAGACTAAACAAAAACTATTTTTGGTCACCATCAATTTGAATGGATAGGATCTAGAAATAATAAGGATTATGGATGTGAGGTACCAATAAAAGTAAAGTGAACTGAAGGTCTATTTTCCTTTTTTTTTTTTTTTTTTTCAGACTCAAATTAAATGAGTGAAAAAAATTCTCTTGGTGAAGCATTTAACCCAAGTCTTCGTATTGGTCATGTCTCCCATGGATGGTATCAGCCGAGTTTACTTGAAAACATCAACTCGTTGCAGCCCTAGAAGCCTTTTTTTTTTTTCTTTGGCAAGCTCTTCAAGTGAGCTGCCGTGGGCACATTCTGAAAAAGCAATGGGTGCCTCAACTTCGGAGGTGGGTGTGTCTCAAATCAACTCTAGAGAGGCAAATAATACAAGGAAAGAAACAAGCGAGGTGCACAGTGATTAAATCTTTATGAGTTATTCTGTGGAGTGGGCGTGCCCTTGATTCGATCGATCTGTCTGTCCCCCATTCACCGTCTCGGGAATTTCTCTCAGTCTGGATCTGGAACCACACCGTGCCTCCCACCCAAACCGAAAGCCAAGGCTGCCTTCCCTTCAGACGGACGATGGGATGATGCCCGGATCATTGCAGCCGGACGCGATCGCCGATCTTTTGCCCACCAATTTAGTGTGGTTGCTGCTGTCTCTGCGATTCTTCTGCATGTATCAGTGCGATGATGGTGCTCTGCACGAAAAGGGAGGAGGAAAAAAAAAAAAAAAAACTATTAAGCTAGCTATTAGTGCGGTTCCACATTCGGTCATATTGGCCGGCACATGTGATGCACATACAAAAAAGTATGGAAGATCTGTCATAAAAAATAATAACAATAATAATAAGAGCTTCATCTTGCATATCAGGTTACAAGCCTCCTCTCATGCTACATATAAAGGTAAATATAACAATATTTTACAGCTGAGAGGATTGGATAAACGCAATCTTGATCTCACATGCAAAAAGATTATTTTTATATTTCAAATATATATCTCTCATATCACAAAATATTTTGCTGTAAAGCCTTATATTTTAATTAAAATAAACTATGGAAAAGAGCTAAGGAATTTGGGAAAGCATAATGTTGTTTAAACATATCAAGAATTCTCTGATTAAGGACCTCTCCAGTGTTACCAAACGTGCTCCATATAATCCAGTAGGTGTAAAGGAGGTTTTGGCTTTAAGCGAGAGACATGTTCACAAATTCATATCCTGCTTCCCTTTTTATACTAATCCGATAACATTTTGTTAATTTATAAGCTTTTTTTTTTTAAATATTCAATGCAAGAGCGAGCGCAACACGATGAACAAATAGATGCTTATTGGCTCAGAAAGCAGTCATCGCACTGGGAAAGGCTCCGGGATGAGGGAAGAAATCTCTGATATGGTTTTCAAGCGTGCGGCACGGGCAACCACGTGCTCGAACAGACATCTGATTAATTAAGATCTAGCTCGATGCTTTGCTGGTGCGGCTTTATTAATTTATTTATATCATTTACTTTGTCTTCCTTCCGCTACCGAACGAAACCCATGTGAAGAGATGGGCACTTTTTTATTCTGAGTAGCGGCCCGCGTATATAATACCATTTTATAATGTACGCTTGTGTCCATTTGGCCACATTCCACCAGCTACGTCTAGGACTTCTATAGCCACAAGTACCAACATTTGGAACCGCTGCAGGCGACAGTCACGTCCTCTTCCACGGATGCCACGCGCCACCTCAGACAAAATCCATAGTCTGACGTCCTGAAGCGGTGCAATGGTCAGGATCATCTCTGGGCCGACCATAACGGCAGGTGCATTCACATCATCATCCGTGGTAGCTGAGCAACCCCACATCAATTCAAGCTGGCAACCGATCAGAGGGCCAGTTCATGGGCAGGTGGTATCGACTGCACCTGTGATGCGTAGGGTGGGGTCGGTTATCATCAGTACAGCTTCCTCGACCGTTCGGAAATTGGGTGCTGACTTGGAACGTTTCATTTCGTGAAGGACGGATTCAGAGAACCATCCCTTTGCATGCACTGGTCATGGGTACAAGTCCCGAAAGGGACGACTCGAGGTTGGGTTAATGACGATAGAGATATTGCCCAGATCGTATAAAAATTGTGATGACAGTTTTCTGCAGCACGAGCCCTTCAATTTCTTAAGCATTTCATATGGTTGGATAACATTGTAATCAAGTCGAAATATCATAAAATAGAGCTAGACTTGCGTAACTGGATGGAACACCACTCATAGGTCAGCCTGAGTAGTTTTTTTTTTTGGGTAGGTTGATGCACTCCCATGAGTCGGCATGATCTGACTCAATTGCTTGATAAATATTATATTGATAAATATTTGGTCAGAATTAATAAAAAAGGATGAAAAAGATAAAGTCAACCAAAACGAGCACATAATTAATCAATGATCATTACGTTTTGGCTAAAGCGGATATAGGGTTCGGATGAAAGAAGTTTTAGTGCGTGCATTTTGACTTTCCTGTTGAATTTCTTTCCTTTTTATTCGAGGAATGGCAACGACAATGCACCAAGCGTTCTGTCAAATGAAAAGAAATCACACCGAAAACTTGTCAAGAGAGCTCAATGTGGAGAAAATATTAATGTGGCTTGAATTTTGAATATTTTTTATAGATTCGAACTATGATCCAATCTGAAAAATTCATGTTGCGATCTGAATAAAATTTTTTGAGAGATCTGTGGTATTATGGATCAGTATAAATATTGTACTTTCTGTCAATCTCGACAGTTTTGTAAAAGAGATTTGAAAATCAAATTGCGGCTAGGGTTTGGAGAGTTCTAAATGATTGTATGGGGTGGAGTATGGGCGCCGAAACCTGTTGTCCGGGCTTCTCTGCCTGCGTGCCCGAGGTGGAGTATGGGCGCGCTTGTGCCCAGGAGGGGATCGGGAGCGAGGCCGGGCTTCCCTTGGCCTCTTCTCAACTGCGGGCTTGCCAGAATCTCCCACCTGGCGCTCCCTTGCAGTCTCTTCATCCTTCATTTTGAAGGCTTCTTCCGCTCGGGCGTATCCTTCAGCCAGAGCCAGCAGATCAGCGAAATCCCTGGGGTACTTCTTCTCCAGGGAGTACAAGAGATCATTCTTCTGAATGCCACCTTTCAGGGCGGCCATGGCCACTGACTGGTCCAAGTTCCGGACTTCCAGCGCCGCGATGTTGAAGCGGTTGATGTAGGCCCGTATGGACTCCCCTTCCCTCTGCTTGATGTTGATGAGGGACTCCGAACCTTTTCGGGGACGTCGGCTGCTGACAAAATGGGCCACGAATTGGTGGCTCATTTGGTCGAAGGAGAAGATGGTACCCGGCTTCAGTGCCGAGTACCAGTTTCTTGCTGCTCCCTTCAAAGTAGACGGGAAAGCCCGGCACA